>NW_026691142.1:300000-468402 GCF_020826845.1 Diceros bicornis minor | reverse complement strand
ACATGGAAAGACTTGTCTGAAGCTTATCCCCTGCACTGGGGTCAGGTCGGGAAGGGACGGCACAGAGGTGAGCAGGAACCAACCGGCCTCTCTGTGGTGGGGCTGGCCCCGGGGCAGGCGTGGGGGTGATGGCTGGAAGTGGGATGGCGCGTGAGTTGGCACCAGCCAGCGGTGGAGGCAGAGACTCAGAGGTCAGGGATCTCTCTCTCTGTCTCTGTCTCTCTCTCTCTCCCTCAGGGAGCTGAGGAGAGTAAGGTGGCGCCCCCTGCCCACCTCGCCTACCTCTCCATGGGCCCTTCTTTCTCTGGCCGCTCCGGGAGCCCTGCGGGCTTGGGTTCAAGCCCCCACACACCGCACAGGCCAAGGGCGCATGCGCGACCGCCGGGGCCTAGGGCTGCCCTCGGGGGGGGGGGGGTCCTCAGTGAAGGCCCCGCCCTCCCTCCAGGCTCTGACCCAGCTGCAGCTCTTCCATCGCCGCCCTTCTGGACTCGGCTTCAGCTGTCTCCCTCCCCTCCCCCACTCCCACTCAGCTTGCAGGCCGCTTCCCTGCCTTGAAAGCATTGCTCTGGCCCTGAGGGCCACAGACCTACTGGGCTTCAAGCTCAAGGCTCTGCCTGGGCCTGCTGCTTCGGCCAGGGGCTCACTTTTTCCTGGAAAGAGAAGGCATGGCCTCACCCCACGCCTGCACTTTGCCACGGCAGGCAGCCCAGATGTAGGAAAGGCTCTGTGGAGTCAGAAGTGCCGAGACAGGCAGATGGCACCAGAGGGTTTGGGGGCCAGGGCGCAACTGGGCTAGCCCCTCCTCCCGGGAGTCGGGGAGGCCCGGCCTTCCTAGTGCCCAGGCCACGGCTCCGGGGAGAAACCCGCCATGGAGGGCACGCGGGAGGCCCTCTGCCTGAGGTGGCAGGTGTCACGCCAGGGCCACTGCAAGCCTGGCTCGGCTTGCCTGCTTTCTCCAAAGGAGGCTGGCCGACCAGCCGAACCTGGCACCTGGGCCAGGCCCCTTCCAAGGTTACGAGTTCCAGAGGATAGAGCCCTGGGGGTGGCTGCCAAGTCTCCTGGGGCGTGTGCTGGGCCCCCGTCAGAGGAGGAAGCAGCCTGGTAAACGGTGTGCCAGGCCTGAGATCTGGAGGCCTCCCACAGCCGGGTCCCTGTCCCGCCCAGGCCCCCCGAGGGAGGACGATGGTCGGGCAGTGGCGAGCGGGGTGGGGCTGGCGCCGAGCCTGCCCTTGGATGCCCCGGGGAAGGGCGCCGGGGGATGGGCTGCCCCTGGCCAGGTCTGAGGGACCGACCCAGCTCGGGGCTGTCGGGGGCAGAGAGAGAACCCCCCTCCGCCCTTTCCCTTCAGGTTCTTAGGGCTGGCCAAATCCTTCCCAAGACAGCTTGTCTGGAGAAAATCAGACCCAGCTGAAGAACATGTGTCCATGGGGGAAACCCGGGAAACTGAGTCTCCCCACACAATAGCAGAGATTCTCATCTTGCATCCTCTCCTGAGCTAATGACAAAGGTGGATGTCCCGGGTGGGCCTGTGGAATGGGAGAGGGGAGGAAGTCTATTGTCATGCAGAGGGACATGGAAAGACTTGTCTGAAGCTTATCCCCTGCACTGGGGTCAGGTCGGGAAGGGACGGCACAGAGGTGAGCAGGAACCAACCGGCCTCTCTGTGGTGGGGCTGGCCCCGGGGCAGGCGTGGGGGTGATGGCTGGAAGTGGGATGGCGCGTGAGTTGGCACCAGCCAGCGGTGGAGGCAGAGACTCAGAGGTCAGGGATCTCTCTCTCTGTCTCTGTCTCTCTCTCTCTCCCTCAGGGAGCTGAGGAGAGTAAGGTGGCGCCCCCTGCCCACCTCGCCTACCTCTCCATGGGCCCTTCTTTCTCTGGCCGCTCCGGGAGCCCTGCGGGCTTGGGTTCAAGCCCCCACACACCGCACAGGCCAAGGGCGCATGCGCGACCGCCGGGGCCTAGGGCTGCCCTCGGGGGGGGGGGGGTCCTCAGTGAAGGCCCCGCCCTCCCTCCAGGCTCTGACCCAGCTGCAGCTCTTCCATCACCGCCCTTCTGGACTCGGCTTCAGCTGTCTCCCTCCCCTCCCCCACTCCCACTCAGCTTGCAGGCCGCTTCCCTGCCTTGAAAGCATTGCTCTGGCCCTGAGGGCCACAGACCTACTGGGCTTCAAGCTCAAGGCTCTGCCTGGGCCTGCTGCTTCGGCCAGGGGCTCACTTTTTCCTGGAAAGAGAAGGCATGGCCTCACCCCACGCCTGCACTTTGCCACGGCAGGCAGCCCAGATGTAGGAAAGGCTCTGTGGAGTCAGAAGTGCCGAGACAGGCAGATGGCACCAGAGGGTTTGGGGGCCAGGGCGCAACTGGTCTAGCCCCTCCTCCCGGGAGTCGGGGAGGCCCGGCCTTCCTAGTGCCCAGGCCACGGCTCCGGGGAGAAACCCGCCATGGAGGGCACGCGGGAGGCCCTCTGCCTGAGGTGGCAGGTGTCACGCCAGGGCCACTGCCACCCTGGCTCGGCTTGCCTGCTTTCTCCAAAGGAGGCTGGCCGACCTGCGGAACCTGGCACCTGGGCCAGGCCCCTTCCAAGGTTACGAGTTCCAGAGGATAGAGCCCTGGGGGTGGCTGCCAAGTCTCCTGGGGCGTGTGCTGGGCCCCCGTCAGAGGAGGAAGCAGCCTGGTAAACGGTGTGCCAGGCCTGAGATCTGGAGGCCTCCCACAGCCGGGTCCCTGTCCCGCCCAGGCCCCCCGAGGGAGGACGATGGTCGGGCAGTGGCGAGCGGGGTGGGGCTGGCGCCGAGCCTGCCCTTGGATGCCCCGGGGAAGGGCGCCGGGGGATGGGCTGCCCCTGGCCAGGTCTGAGGGACCGACCCAGCTCGGGGCTGTCGGGGGCAGAGAGAGAACCCCCCTCCGCCCTTTCCCTTCAGGTTCTTAGGGCTGGCCAAATCCTTCCCAAGACAGCTTGTCTGGAGAAAATCAGACCCAGCTGAAGAACATGTGTCCATGGGGGAAACCCGGGAAACTGAGTCTCCCCACACAATAGCAGAGATTCTCATCTTGCATCCTCTCCTGAGCTAATGACAAAGGTGGATGTCCCGGGTGGGCCTGTGGAATGGGAGAGGGGAGGAAGTCTATTGTCATGCAGAGGGACATGGAAAGACTTGTCTGAAGCTTATCCCCTGCACTGGGGTCAGGTCGGGAAGGGACGGCACAGAGGTGAGCAGGAACCAACCGGCCTCTCTGTGGTGGGGCTGGCCCCGGGGCAGGCGTGGGGGTGATGGCTGGAAGTGGGATGGCGCGTGAGTTGGCACCAGCCAGCGGTGGAGGCAGAGACTCAGAGGTCAGGGATCTCTCTCTCTGTCTCTGTCTCTCTCTCTCTCCCTCAGGGAGCTGAGGAGAGTAAGGTGGCGCCCCCTGCCCACCTCGCCTACCTCTCCATGGGCCCTTCTTTCTCTGGCCGCTCCGGGAGCCCTGCGGGCTTGGGTTCAAGCCCCCACACACCGCACAGGCCAAGGGCGCATGCGCGACCGCCGGGGCCTAGGGCTGCCCTCGGGGGGGGGGGGTCCTCAGTGAAGGCCCCGCCCTCCCTCCAGGCTCTGACCCAGCTGCAGCTCTTCCATCACCGCCCTTCTGGACTCGGCTTCAGCTGTCTCCCTCCCCTCCCCCACTCCCACTCAGCTTGCAGGCCGCTTCCCTGCCTTGAAAGCATTGCTCTGGCCCTGAGGGCCACAGACCTACTGGGCTTCAAGCTCAAGGCTCTGCCTGGGCCTGCTGCTTCGGCCAGGGGCTCACTTTTTCCTGGAAAGAGAAGGCATGGCCTCACCCCACGCCTGCACTTTGCCACGGCAGGCAGCCCAGATGTAGGAAAGGCTCTGTGGAGTCAGAAGTGCCGAGACAGGCAGATGGCACCAGAGGGTTTGGGGGCCAGGGCGCAACTGGTCTAGCCCCTCCTCCCGGGAGTCGGGGAGGCCCGGCCTTCCTAGTGCCCAGGCCACGGCTCCGGGGAGAAACCCGCCATGGAGGGCACGCGGGAGGCCCTCTGCCTGAGGTGGCAGGTGTCACGCCAGGGCCACTGCCACCCTGGCTCGGCTTGCCTGCTTTCTCCAAAGGAGGCTGGCCGACCTGCGGAACCTGGCACCTGGGCCAGGCCCCTTCCAAGGGGACGAGTTCCAGAGGATAGAGCCCTGGGGGCGGCTGCCAAGTCTCCTGGGGCGTGTGCTGGGCCCCCGTCAGAGGAGGAAGCAGCCTGGTAAACGGTGTGCCAGGCCTGAGATCTGGAGGCCTCCCACAGCCGGGTCCCTGTCCTGCCCAGGCCCCCCGAGGGAGGACGATGGTCGGGCAGTGGCGAGCGGGGTGGGGCTGGCGCCGAGCCTGCCCTTGGATGCCCCGGGGAAGGGCGCCGGGGGATGGGCTGCCCCTGGCCAGGTCTGAGGGAGCGACCCAGCTCGGGGCTGTCGGGGGCAGAGAGAGAACCCCCCTCCGCCCTTTCCCTTCAGCTTCTTAGGGCTGGCCAAATCCTTCCCAAGACAGCTTGTCTGGAGAAAATCAGACCCAGCTGAAGAACATGTGTCCATGGGGGAAACCCGGGAAACTGAGTCTCCCCACACAATAGCAGAGATTCTCATCTTGCATCCTCTCCTGAGCTAATGACAAAGGTGGATGTCCCGGGTGGGCCTGTGGAATGGGAGAGGGGAGGAAGTCTATTGTCATGCAGAGGGACATGGAAAGACTTGTCTGAAGCTTATCCCCTGCACTGGGGTCAGGTCGGGAAGGGAAGGCACAGAGGTGAGCAGGAACCAACCGGCCTCTCTGTGGTGGGGCTGGCCCCGGGGCAGGCGTGGGGGTGATGGCTGGAAGTGGGATGGCGCGTGAGTTGGCACCAGCCAGCGGTGGAGGCAGAGACTCAGAGGTCAGGGATCTCTCTCTCTGTCTCTGTCTCTCTCTCTCTCCCTCAGGGAGCTGAGGAGAGTAAGGTGGCGCCCCCTGCCCACCTCGCCTACCTCTCCATGGGCCCTTCTTTCTCTGGCCGCTCCGGGAGCCCTGCGGGCTTGGGTTCAAGCCCCCACACACCGCACAGGCCAAGGGCGCATGCGCGACCGCCGGGGCCTAGGGCTGCCCTCGGGGGGGGGGGGTCCTCAGTGAAGGCCCCGCCCTCCCTCCAGGCTCTGACCCAGCTGCAGCTCTTCCATCACCGCCCTTCTGGACTAGGCTTCAGCTGTCTCCCTCCCCTCCCCCACTCCCACTCAGCTTGCAGGCCGCTTCCCTGCCTTGAAAGCATTGCTCTGGCCCTGAGGGCCACAGACCTACTGGGCTTCAAGCTCAAGGCTCTGCCTGGGCCTGCTGCTTCGGCCAGGGGCTCACTTTTTCCTGGAAAGAGAAGGCATGGCCTCACCCCACGCCTGCACTTTGCCACGGCAGGCAGCCCAGATGTAGGAAAGGCTCTGTGGAGTCAGAAGTGCCGAGACAGGCAGATGGCCCCAGAGGGTTTGGGGGCCAGGGCGCAACTGGGCTAGCCCCTCCTCCCGGGAGTCGGGGAGGCCCGGCCTTCCTAGTGCCCAGGCCATGGCTCCGGGGAGAAACCCGCCATGGAGGGCACGCGGGAGGCCCTCTGCCTGAGGTGGCAGGTGTCACGCCAGGGCCACTGCAAGCCTGGCTCGGCTTGCCTGCTTTCTCCAAAGGAGGCTGGCCGACCAGCCGAACCTGGCACCTGGGCCAGGCCCCTTCCAAGGGGACGAGTTCCAGAGGATAGAGCCCTGGGGGCGGCTGCCAAGTCTCCTGGGGCGTGTGCTGGGCCCCCGTCAGAGGAGGAAGCAGCCTGGTAAACGGTGTGCCAGGCCTGAGATCTGGAGGCCTCCCACAGCCGGGTCCCTGTCCTGCCCAGGCCCCCCGAGGGAGGACGATGGTCGGGCAGTGGCGAGCGGGGTGGCGCTGGCGCCGAGCCTGCCCTTGGTTGCCCCGGGGAAGGGCGCCGGGGGATGGGCTGCCCCTGGCCAGGTCTGAGGGACCGACCCAGCTCGGGGCTGTCGGGGGCAGAGAGAGAACCCCCCTCCGCCCTTTCCCTTCAGCTTCTTAGGGCTGGCCAAATCCTTCCCAAGACAGCTTGTCTGGAGAAAATCAGACCCAGCTGAAGAACATGTGTCCATGGGGGAAACCCGGGAAACTGAGTCTCCCCACACAATAGCAGAGATTCTCATCTTGCATCCTCTCCTGAGCTAATGACAAAGGTGGATGTCCCGGGTGGGCCTGTGGAATGGGAGAGGGGAGGAAGTCTATTGTCATGCAGAGGGACATGGAAAGACTTGTCTGAAGCTTATCCCCTGCACTGGGGTCAGGTCGGGAAGGGACGGCACAGAGGTGAGCAGGAACCAACCGGCCTCTCTGTGGTGGGGCTGGCCCCGGGGCAGGCGTGGGGGTGATGGCTGGAAGTGGGATGGCGCGTGAGTTGGCACCAGCCAGCGGTGGAGGCAGAGACTCAGAGGTCAGGGATCTCTCTCTCTGTCTCTGTCTCTCTCTCTCTCCCTCAGGGAGCTGAGGAGAGTAAGGTGGCGCCCCCTGCCCACCTCGCCTACCTCTCCATGGGCCCTTCTTTCTCTGGCCGCTCCGGGAGCCCTGCGGGCTTGGGTTCAAGCCCCCACACACCGCACAGGCCAAGGGCGCATGCGCGACCGCCTGGGCCTAGGGCTGCCCTCGTGGGGGGGGTCCTCAGTGAAGGCCCCGCCCTCCCTCCAGGCTCTGACCCAGCTGCAGCTCTTCCATCACCGCCCTTCTGGACTCGGCTTCAGCTGTCTCCCTCCCCTCCCCCACTCCCACTCAGCTTGCAGGCCGCTTCCCTGCCTTGAAAGCATTGCTCTGGCCCTGAGGGCCACAGACCTACTGGGCTTCAAGCTCAAGGCTCTGCCTGGGCCTGCTGCTTCGGCCAGGGGCTCACTTTTTCCTGGAAAGAGAAGGCATGGCCTCACCCCACGCCTTCACTTTGCCACGGCAGGCAGCCCAGATGTAGGAAAGGCTCTGTGGAGTCAGAAGTGCCGAGACAGGCAGATGGCACCAGAGGGTTTGGGGGCCAGGGCGCAACTGGGCTAGCCCCTCCTCCCGGGAGTCGGGGAGGCCCGGCCTTCCTAGTGCCCAGGCCACGGCTCCGGGGAGAAACCCGCCATGGAGGGCACGCGGGAGGCCCTCTGCCTGAGGTGGCAGGTGTCACGCCAGGGCCACTGCAAGCCTGGCTCGGCTTGCCTGCTTTCTCCAAAGGAGGCTGGCCGACCAGCCGAACCTGGCACCTGGGCCAGGCCCCTTCCAAGGGGACGAGTTCCAGAGGATAGAGCCCTGGGGGCGGCTGCCAAGTCTCCTGGGGCGTGTGCTGGGCCCCCGTCAGAGGAGGAAGCAGCCTGGTAAACGGTGTGCCAGGCCTGAGATCTGGAGGCCTCCCACAGCCGGGTCCCTGTCCTGCCCAGGCCCCCCGAGGGAGGACGATGGTCGGGCAGTGGCGAGCGGGGTGGGGCTGGCGCCGAGCCTGCCCTTGGATGCCCCGGGGAAGGGCGCCGGGGGATGGGCTGCCCCTGGCCAGGTCTGAGGGAGCGACTCAGCTCGGGGCTGTCGGGGGCAGAGAGAGAACCCCCCTCCGCCCTTTCCCTTCAGGTTCTTAGGGCTGGCCAAATCCTTCCCAAGACAGCTTATCTGGAGAAAATCAGACCCAGCTGAAGAACATGTGTCCATGGGGGAAATCCGGGAAACTGAGTCTCCCCACACAATAGCAGAGATTCTCATCTTGCATCCTCTCCTGAGCTAATGACAAAGGTGGATGTCCCGGGTGGGCCTGTGGAATGGGAGAGGGGAGGAAGTCTATTGTCATGCAGAGGGACATGGAAAGACTTGTCTGAAGCTTATCCCCTGCACTGGGGTCAGGTCGGGAAGGGAGGGCACAGAGGTGAGCAGGAACCAACCGGCCTCTCTGTGGTGGGGCTGGCCCCGGGGCAGGCGTGGGGGTGATGGCTGGAAGTGGGATGGCGCGTGAGTTGGCACCAGCCAGCGGTGGAGGCAGAGACTCAGAGGTCAGGGATCTCTCTCTCTGTCTCTGTCTCTCTCTCTCTCCCTCAGGGAGCTGAGGAGAGTAAGGTGGCGCCCCCTGCCCACCTCGCCTACCTCTCCATGGGCCCTTCTTTCTCTGGCCGCTCCGGGAGCCCTGCGGGCTTGGGTTCAAGCCCCCACACACCGCACAGGCCAAGGGCGCATGCGCGACCGCCTGGGCCTAGGGCTGCCCTCGGGGGGGGGGGTCCTCAGTGAAGGCCCCGCCCTCCCTCCAGGCTCTGACCCAGCTGCAGCTCTTCCATCACCGCCCTTCTGGACTCGGCTTCAGCTGTCTCCCTCCCCTCCCCCACTCCCACTCAGCTTGCAGGCCGCTTCCCTGCCTTGAAAGCATTGCTCTGGCCCTGAGGGCCACAGACCTACTGGGCTTCAAGCTCAAGGCTCTGCCTGGGCCTGCTGCTTCGGCCAGGGGCTCACTTTTTCCTGGAAAGAGAGGGCATGGCCTCACCCCACGCCTGCACTTTGCCACGGCAGGCAGCCCAGATGTAGGAAAGGCTCTGTGGAGTCAGAAGTGCCGAGACAGGCAGATGGCACCAGAGGGTTTGGGGGCCAGGTCGCAACTGGGCTAGCCCCTCCTCCCGGGAGTCGGGGAGGCCCGGCCTTCCTAGTGCCCAGGCCACGGCTCCGGGGAGAAACCCGCCATGGAGGGCACGCGGGAGGCCCTCTGCCTGAGGTGGCAGGTGTCACGCCAGGGCCACTGCAAGCCTGGCTCGGCTTGCCTGCTTTCTCCAAAGGAGGCTGGCCGACCAGCCGAACCTGGCACCTGGGCCAGGCCCCTTCCAAGGTTACGAGTTCCAGAGGATAGAGCCCTGGGGGTGGCTGCCAAGTCTCCTGGGGCGTGTGCTGGGCCCCCGTCAGAGGAGGAAGCAGCCTGGTAAACGGTGTGCCAGGCCTGAGATCTGGAGGCCTCCCACAGCCGGGTCCCTGTCCTGCCCAGGCCCCCCGAGGGAGGACGATGGTCGGGCAGTGGCGAGCGGGGTGGGGCTGGCGCCGAGCCTGCCCTTGGATGCCCCGGGGAAGGGCGCCGGGGGATGGGCTGCCCCTGGCCAGGTCTGAGGGACCGACCCAGCTCGGGGCTGTCGGGGGCAGAGAGAGAACCCCCCTCCGCCCTTTCCCTTCAGCTTCTTAGGGCTGGCCAAATCCTTCCCAAGACAGCTTGTCTGGAGAAAATCAGACCCAGCTGAAGAACATGTGTCCATGGGGGAAACCCGGGAAACTGAGTCTCCCCACACAATAGCAGAGATTCTCATCTTGCATCCTCTCCTGAGCTAATGACAAAGGTGGATGTCCCGGGTGGGCCTGTGGAATGGGAGAGGGGAGGAAGTCTATTGTCATGCAGAGGGACATGGAAAGACTTGTCTGAAGCTTATCCCCTGCACTGGGGTCAGGTCGGGAAGGGACGGCACAGAGGTGAGCAGGAACCAACCGGCCTCTCTGTGGTGGGGCTGGCCCCGGGGCAGGCGTGGGGGTGATGGCTGGAAGTGGGATGGCGCGTGAGTTGGCACCAGCCAGCGGTGGAGGCAGAGACTCAGAGGTCAGGGATCTCTCTCTCTGTCTCTGTCTCTCTCTCTCTCCCTCAGGGAGCTGAGGAGAGTAAGGTGGCGCCCCCTGCCCACCTCGCCTACCTCTCCATGGGCCCTTCTTTCTCTGGCCGCTCCGGGAGCCCTGCGGGCTTGGGTTCAAGCCCCCACACACCGCACAGGCCAAGGGCGCATGCGCGACCGCCGGGGCCTAGGGCTGCCCTCGGGGGGGGGGGTCCTCAGTGAAGGCCCCGCCCTCCCTCCAGGCTCTGACCCAGCTGCAGCTCTTCCATCACCGCCCTTCTGGACTCGGCTTCAGCTGTCTCCCTCCCCTCCCCCACTCCCACTCAGCTTGCAGGCCGCTTCCCTGCCTTGAAAGCATTGCTCTGGCCCTGAGGGCCACAGACCTACTGGGCTTCAAGCTCAAGGCTCTGCCTGGGCCTGCTGCTTCGGCCAGGGGCTCACTTTTTCCTGGAAAGAGAAGGCATGGCCTCACCCCACGCCTGCACTTTGCCACGGCAGGCAGCCCAGATGTAGGAAAGGCTCTGTGGAGTCAGAAGTGCCGAGACAGGCAGATGGCACCAGAGGTTTTGGGGGCCAGGTCGCAACTGGGCTAGCCCCTCCTCCCGGGAGTCGGGGAGGCCCGGCCTTCCTAGTGCCCAGGCCACGGCTCCGGGGAGAAACCCGCCATGGAGGGCACGCGGGAGGCCCTCTGCCTGAGGTGGCAGGTGTCACGCCAGGGCCACTGCAAGCCTGGCTCGGCTTGCCTGCTTTCTCCAAAGGAGGCTGGCCGACCAGCCGAACCTGGCACCTGGGCCAGGCCCCTTCCAAGGTTACGAGTTCCAGAGGATAGAGCCCTGGGGGTGGCTGCCAAGTCTCCTGGGGCGTGTGCTGGGCCCCCGTCAGAGGAGGAAGCAGCCTGGTAAACGGTGTGCCAGGCCTGAGATCTGGAGGCCTCCCACAGCCGGGTCCCTGTCCTGCCCAGGCCCCCCGAGGGAGGACGATGGTCGGGCAGTGGCGAGCGGGGTGGGGCTGGCGCCGAGCCTGCCCTTGGATGCCCCGGGGAAGGGCGCCGGGGGATGGGCTGCCCCTGGCCAGGTCTGAGGGACCGACCCAGCTCGGGGCTGTCGGGGGCAGAGAGAGAACCCCCCTCCGCCCTTTCCCTTCAGGTTCTTAGGGCTGGCCAAATCCTTCCCAAGACAGCTTGTCTGGAGAAAATCAGACCCAGCTGAAGAACATGTGTCCATGGGGGAAACCCGGGAAACTGAGTCTCCCCACACAATAGCAGAGATTCTCATCTTGCATCCTCTCCTGAGCTAATGACAAAGGTGGATGTCCCGGGTGGGCCTGTGGAATGGGAGAGGGGAGGAAGTCTATTGTCATGCAGAGGGACATGGAAAGACTTGTCTGAAGCTTATCCCCTGCACTGGGGTCAGGTCGGGAAGGGACGGCACAGAGGTGAGCAGGAACCAACCGGCCTCTCTGTGGTGGGGCTGGCCCCGGGGCAGGCGTGGGGGTGATGGCTGGAAGTGGGATGGCGCGTGAGTTGGCACCAGCCAGCGGTGGAGGCAGAGACTCAGAGGTCAGGGATCTCTCTCTCTGTCTCTGTCTCTCTCTCTCTCCCTCAGGGAGCTGAGGAGAGTAAGGTGGCGCCCCCTGCCCACCTCGCCTACCTCTCCATGGGCCCTTCTTTCTCTGGCCGCTCCGGGAGCCCTGCGGGCTTGGGTTCAAGCCCCCACACACCGCACAGGCCAAGGGCGCATGCGCGACCGCCGGGGCCTAGGGCTGCCCTCGGGGGGGGGGGTCCTCAGTGAAGGCCCCGCCCTCCCTCCAGGCTCTGACCCAGCTGCAGCTCTTCCATCACCGCCCTTCTGGACTCGGCTTCAGCTGTCTCCCTCCCCTCCCCCACTCCCACTCAGCTTGCAGGCCGCTTCCCTGCCTTGAAAGCATTGCTCTGGCCCTGAGGGCCACAGACCTACTGGGCTTCAAGCTCAAGGCTCTGCCTGGGCCTGCTGCTTCGGCCAGGGGCTCACTTTTTCCTGGAAAGAGAAGGCATGGCCTCACCCCACGCCTGCACTTTGCCACGGCAGGCAGCCCAGATGTAGGAAAGGCTCTGTGGAGTCAGAAGTGCCGAGACAGGCAGATGGCACCAGAGGGTTTGGGGGCCAGGGCGCAACTGGGCTAGCCCCTCCTCCCGGGAGTCGGGGAGGCCCGGCCTTCCTAGTGCCCAGGCCACGGCTCCGGGGAGAAACCCGCCATGGAGGGCACGCGGGAGGCCCTCTGCCTGAGGTGGCAGGTGTCACGCCAGGGCCACTGCCACCCTGGCTCGGCTTGCCTGCTTTCTCCAAAGGAGGCTGGCCGACCAGCGGAACCTGGCACCTGGGCCAGGCCCCTTCCAAGGGGACGAGTTCCAGAGGATAGAGCCCTGGGGGCGGCTGCCAAGTCTCCTGGGGCGTGTGCTGGGCCCCCGTCAGAGGAGGAAGCAGCCTGGTAAACGGTGTGCCAGGCCTGAGATCTGGAGGCCTCCCACAGCCGGGTCCCTGTCCTGCCCAGGCCCCCCGAGGGAGGACGATGGTCGGGCAGTGGCGAGCGGGTTGGGGCTGGCGCCGAGCCTGCCCTTGGATGCCCCGGGGAAGGGCGCCGGGGGATGGGCTGCCCCTGGCCAGGTCTGAGGGAGCGACCCAGCTCGGGGCTGTCGGGGGCAGAGAGAGAACCCCCCTCCGCCCTTTCCCTTCAGCTTCTTAGGGCTGGCCAAATCCTTCCCAAGACAGCTTGTCTGGAGAAAATCAGACCCAGCTGAAGAACATGTGTCCATGGGGGAAATCCGGGAAACTGAGTCTCCCCACACAATAGCAGAGATTCTCATCTTGCATCCTCTCCTGAGCTAATGACAAAGGTGGATGTCCCGGGTGGGCCTGTGGAATGGGAGAGGGGAGGAAGTCTATTGTCATGCAGAGGGACATGGAAAGACTTGTCTGAAGCTTATCCCCTGCACTGGGGTCAGGTCGGGAAGGGACGGCACAGAGGTGAGCAGGAACCAACCGGCCTCTCTGTGGTGGGGCTGGCCCCGGGGCAGGCGTGGGGGTGATGGCTGGAAGTGGGATGGCGCGTGAGTTGGCACCAGCCAGCGGTGGAGGCAGAGACTCAGAGGTCAGGGATCTCTCTCTCTGTCTCTGTCTCTCTCTCTCTCCCTCAGGGAGCTGAGGAGAGTAAGGTGGCGCCCCCTGCCCACCTCGCCTACCTCTCCATGGGCCCTTCTTTCTCTGGCCGCTCCGGGAGCCCTGCGGGCTTGGGTTCAAGCCCCCACACACCGCACAGGCCAAGGGCGCATGCGCGACCGCAGGGGCCTAGGGCTGGCCTCCGGGGGGGGGGGGGTCCTCAGTGAAGGCCCCGCCCTCCCTCCAGGCTCTGACCCAGCTGCAGCTCTTCCATCGCCGCCCTTCTGGACTCGGCTTCAGCTGTCTCCCTCCCCTCCCCCACTCCCACTCAGCTTGCAGGCCGCTTCCCTGCCTTGAAAGCATTGCTCTGGCCCTGAGGGCCACAGACCTACTGGGCTTCAAGCTCAAGGCTCTGCCTGGGCCTGCTGCTTCGGCCAGGGGCTCACTTTTTCCTGGAAAGAGAAGGCATGGCCTCACCCCACGCCTGCACTTTGCCACGGCAGGCAGCCCAGATGTAGGAAAGGCTCTGTGGAGTCAGAAGTGCCGAGACAGGCAGATGGCACCAGAGGGTTTGGGGGCCAGGGCGCAACTGGTCTAGCCCCTCCTCCCGGGAGTCGGGGAGGCCCGGCCTTCCTAGTGCCCAGGCCACGGCTCCGGGGAGAAACCCGCCATGGAGGGCACGCGGGAGGCCCTCTGCCTGAGGTGGCAGGTGTCACGCCAGGGCCACTGCCACCCTGGCTCGGCTTGCCTGCTTTCTCCAAAGGAGGCTGGCCGACCTGCGGAACCTGGCACCTGGGCCAGGCCCCTTCCAAGGGGACGAGTTGCAGAGGATAGAGCCCTGGGGGCGGCTGCCAAGTCTCCTGGGGCGTGTGCTGGGCCCCCGTCAGAGGAGGAAGCAGCCTGGTAAACGGTGTGCCAGGCCTGAGATCTGGAGACCTCCCACAGCCGGGTCCCTGTCCTGCCCAGGCCCCCCGAGGGAGGACGATGGTCGGGCAGTGGCGAGCGGGGTGGGGCTGGCGCCGAGCCTGCCCTTGGATGCCCCGGGGAAGGGCGCCGGGGGATGGGCTGCCCCTGGCCAGGTCTGAGGGACCGACCCAGCTCGGGGCTGTCGGGGGCAGAGAGAGAACCCCCCTCCGCCCTTTCCCTTCAGGTTCTTAGGGCTGGCCAAATCCTTCCCAAGACAGCTTGTCTGGAGAAAATCAGACCCAGCTGAAGAACATGTGTCCATGGGGGAAACCCGGGAAACTGAGTCTCCCCACACAATAGCAGAGATTCTCATCTTGCATCCTCTCCTGAGCTAATGACAAAGGTGGATGTCCCGGGTGGGCCTGTGGAATGGGAGAGGGGAGGAAGTCTATTGTCATGCAGAGGGACATGGAAAGACTTGTCTGAAGCTTATCCCCTGCACTGGGGTCAGGTCAGGAAGGGAGGGCACAGAGGTGAGCAGGAACCAACCGGCCTCTCTGTGGTGGGGCTGGCCCCGGGGCAGGCGTGGGGGTGATGGCTGGAAGTGGGATGGCGCGTGAGTTGGCACCAGCCAGCGGTGGAGGCAGAGACTCAGAGGTCAGGGATCTCTCTCTCTGTCTCTGTCTCTCTCTCTCTCCCTCAGGGAGCTGAGGAGAGTAAGGTGGCGCCCCCTGCCCACCTCGCCTACCTCTCCATGGGCCCTTCTTTCTCTGGCCGCTCCGGGAGCCCTGCGGGCTTGGGTTCAAGCCCCCACACACCGCACAGGCCAAGGGTGCATGCGCAACCGCCGGGGCCTAGGGATGGCCTCGGGAGGGGGGGGTCCTCAGTGAAGGCCCCGCCCTCCCTCCAGGCTCTGACCCAGCTGCAGCTCTTCCATCACCGCCCTTCTGGACTCGGCTTCAGCTGTCTCCCTCCCCTCCCCCACTCCCACTCAGCTTGCAGGCCGCTTCCCTGCCTTGAAAGCATTGCTCTGGCCCTGAGGGCCACAGACCTACTGGGCTTCAAGCTCAAGGCTCTGCCTGGGCCTGCTGCTTCGGCCAGGGGCTCACTTTTTCCTGGAAAGAGAAGGCATGGCCTCACCCCACGCCTGCACTTTGCCACGGCAGGCAGCCCAGATGTAGGAAAGGCTCTGTGGAGTCAGAAGTGCCGAGACAGGCAGATGGCACCAGAGGGTTTGGGGGCCAGGGCGCAACTGGGCTAGCCCCTCCTCCCGGGAGTCGGGGAGGCCCGGCCTTCCTAGTGCCCAGGCCACGGCTCCGGGGAGAAACCCGCCATGGAGGGCACGCGGGAGGCCCTCTGCCTGAGGTGGCAGGTGTCACGCCAGGGCCACTGCAAGCCTGGCTCGGCTTGCCTGCTTTCTCCAAAGGAGGCTGGCCGACCAGCCGAACCTGGCACCTGGGCCAGGCCCCTTCCAAGGGGACGAGTTCCAGAGGATAGAGCCCTGGGGGCGGCTGCCAAGTCTCCTGGGGCGTGTGCTGGGCCCCCGTCAGAGGAGGAAGCAGCCTGGTAAACGGTGTGCCAGGCCTGAGATCTGGAGGCCTCCCACAGCCGGGTCCCTGTCCTGCCCAGGCCCCCCGAGGGAGGACGATGGTCGGGCAGTGGCGAGCGGGGTGGGGCTGGCGCCGAGCCTGCCCTTGGATGCCCCGGGGAAGGGCGCCGGGGGATGGGCTGCCCCTGGCCAGGTCTGAGGGACCGACCCAGCTCGGGGCTGTCGGGGGCAGAGAGAGAACCCCCCTCCGCCCTTTCCCTTCAGCTTCTTAGGGCTGGCCAAATCCTTCCCAAGACAGCTTGTCTGGAGAAAATCAGACCCAGCTGAAGAACATGTGTCCATGGGGGAAATCCGGGAAACTGAGTCTCCCCACACAATAGCAGAGATTCTCATCTTGCATCCTCTCCTGAGCTAATGACAAAGGTGGATGTCCCGGGTGGGCCTGTGGAATGGGAGAGGGGAGGAAGTCTATTGTCATGCAGAGGGACATGGAAAGACTTGTCTGAAGCTTATCCCCTGCACTGGGGTCAGGTCGGGAAGGGAGGGCACAGAGGTGAGCAGGAACCAACCGGCCTCTCTGTGGTGGGGCTGGCCCCGGGGCAGGCGTGGGGGTGATGGCTGGAAGTGGGATGGCGCGTGAGTTGGCACCAGCCAGCGGTGGAGGCAGAGACTCAGAGGTCAGGGATCTCTCTCTCTGTCTCTGTCTCTCTCTCTCTCCCTCAGGGAGCTGAGGAGAGTAAGGTGGCGCCCCCTGCCCACCTCGCATACCTCTCCATGGGCCCTTCTTTCTCTGGCCGCTCCGGGAGCCCTGCGGGCTTGGGTTCAAGCCCCCACACACCGCACAGGCCAAGGGCGCATGCGCGACCGCAGGGGCCTAGGGCTGGCCTCGGGGGGGGGGTCCTCAGTGAAGGCCCCGCCCTCCCTCCAGGCTCTGACCCAGCTGCAGCTCTTCCATCGCCGCCCTTCTGGACTCGGCTTCAGCTGTCTCCCTCCCCTCCCCCACTCCCACTCAGCTTGCAGGCCGCTTCCCTGCCTTGAAAGCATTGCTCTGGCCCTGAGGGCCACAGACCTACTGGGCTTCAAGCTCAAGGCTCTGCCTGGGCCTGCTGCTTCGGCCAGGGGCTCACTTTTTCCTGGAAAGAGAAGGCATGGCCTCACCCCACGCCTGCACTTTGCCACGGCAGGCAGCCCAGATGTAGGAAAGGCTCTGTGGAGTCAGAAGTGCCGAGACAGGCAGATGGCACCAGAGGGTTTGGGGGCCAGGGCGCAACTGGGCTAGCCCCTCCTCCCGGGAGTCGGGGAGGCCCGGCCTTCCTAGTGCCCAGGCCACGGCTCCGGGGAGAAACCCGCCATGGAGGGCACGCGGGAGGCCCTCTGCCTGAGGTGGCAGGTGTCACGCCAGGGCCACTGCAAGCCTGGCTCGGCTTGCCTGCTTTCTCCAAAGGAGGCTGGCCGACCAGCCGAACCTGGCACCTGGGCCAGGCCCCTTCCAAGGGGACGAGTTGCAGAGGATAGAGCCCTGGGGGCGGCTGCCAAGTCTCCTGGGGCGTGTGCTGGGCCCCCGTCAGAGGAGGAAGCAGCCTGGTAAACGGTGTGCCAGGCCTGAGATCTGGAGACCTCCCACAGCCGGGTCCCTGTCCTGCCCAGGCCCCCCGAGGGAGGACGATGGTCGGGCAGTGGCGAGCGGGGTGGGGCTGGCGCCGAGCCTGCCCTTGGATGCCCCGGGGAAGGGCGCCTGAGGATGGGCTGCCCCTGGTCAGGTCTGAGGGACCGACCCAGCTCGGGGCTGTCGGGGGCAGAGAGAGAACCCCCCTCCGCCCTTTCCCTTCAGGTTCTTAGGGCTGGCCAAATCCTTCCCAAGACAGCTTGTCTGGAGAAAATCAGACCCAGCTGAAGAACATGTGTCCATGGGGGAAACCCGGGAAACTGAGTCTCCGCACACAATAGCAGAGATTCTCATCTTGCATCCTCTCCTGAGCTAATGACAAAGGTGGATGTCCCGGGTGGGCCTGTGGAATGGGAGAGGGGAGGAAGTCTATTGTCATGCAGAGGGACATGGAAAGACTTGTCTGAAGCTTATCCCCTGCACTGGGATCAGGTCGGGAAGGGACGGCACAGAGGTGAGCAGGAACCAACCGGCCTCTCTGTGGTGGGGCTGGCCCCGGGGCAGGCGTGGGGGTGATGGCTGGAAGTGGGATGGCGCGTGAGTTGGCACCAGCCAGCGGTGGAGGCAGAGACTCAGAGGTCAGGGATCTCTCTCTCTGTCTCTGTCTCTCTCTCTCTCCCTCAGGGAGCTGAGGAGAGTAAGGTGGCGCCCCCTGCCCACCTCGCATACCTCTCCATGGGCCCTTCGTTCTCTGGCCGCTCCGGGAGCCCTGCGGGCTTGGGTTCAAGCCCCCACACACTGCACAGGCCAAGGGCGCATGCGCGACCGCCTGGGCCTAGGGCTGGCCTCGGGGGGGGGGGGTCCTCAGTGAAGGCCCCGCCCTCCCTCCAGGCTCTGACCCAGCTGCAGCTCTTCCATCGCCGCCCTTCTGGACTCGGCTTCAGCTGTCTCCCTCCCCTCCCCCACTCCCACTCAGCTTGCAGGCCGCTTCCCTGCCTTGAAAGCATTGCTCTGGCCCTGAGGGCCACAGACCTACTGGGCTTCAAGCTCAAGGCTCTGCCTGGGCCTGCTGCTTCGGCCAGGGGCTCACTTTTTCCTGGAAAGAGAAGGCATGGCCTCACCCCACGCCTGCACTTTGCCACGGCAGGCAGCCCAGATGTAGGAAAGGCTCTGTGGAGTCAGAAGTGCCGAGACAGGCAGATGGCACCAGAGGGTTTGGGGGCCAGGGCGCAACTGGGCTAGCCCCTCCTCCCGGGAGTCGGGGAGGCCCGGCCTTCCTAGTGCCCAGGCCACGGCTCCGGGGAGAAACCCGCCATGGAGGGCACGCGGGAGGCCCTCTGCCTGAGGTGGCAGGTGTCACGCCAGGGCCACTGCAAGCCTGGCTCGGCTTGCCTGCTTTCTCCAAAGGAGGCTGGCCGACCAGCCGAACCTGGCACCTGGGCCAGGCCCCTTCCAAGGGGACGAGTTCCAGAGGATAGAGCCCTGGGGGCGGCTGCCAAGTCTCCTGGGGCGTGTGCTGGGCCCCCGTCAGAGGAGGAAGCAGCCTGGTAAACGGTGTGCCAGGCCTGAGATCTGGAGGCCTCCCACAGCCGGGTCCCTGTCCTGCCCAGGCCCCCCGAGGGAGGACGATGGTCGGGCAGTGGCGAGCGGGGTGGGGCTGGCGCCGAGCCTGCCCTTGGATGCCCCGGGGAAGGGCGCCGGGGGATGGGCTGCCCCTGGCCAGGTCTGAGGGACCGACCCAGCTCGGGGCTGTCGGGGGCAGAGAGAGAACCCCCCTCCGCCCTTTCCCTTCAGCTTCTTAGGGCTGGCCAAATCCTTCCCAAGACAGCTTGTCTGGAGAAAATCAGACCCAGCTGAAGAACATGTGTCCATGGGGGAAACCCGGGAAACTGAGTCTCCCCACACAACAGCAGAGATTCTCATCTTGCATCCTCTCCTGAGCTAATGACAAAGGTGGATGTCCCGGGTGGGCCTGTGGAATGGGAGAGGGGAGGAAGTCTATTGTCATGCAGAGGGACATGGAAAGACTTGTCTGAAGCTTATCCCCTGCACTGGGGTCAGGTCGGGAAGGGACGGCACAGAGGTGAGCAGGAACCAACCGGCCTCTCTGTGGTGGGGCTGGCCCCGGGGCAGGCGTGGGGGTGATGGCTGGAAGTGGGATGGCGCGTGAGTTGGCACCAGCCAGCGGTGGAGGCAGAGACTCAGAGGTCAGGGATCTCTCTCTCTGTCTCTGTCTCTCTCTCTCTCCCTCAGGGAGCTGAGGAGAGTAAGGTGGCGCCCCCTGCCCACCTCGCCTACCTCTCCATGGGCCCTTCTTTCTCTGGCCGCTCCGGGAGCCCTGCGGGCTTGGGTTCAAGCCCCCACACACCGCACAGGCCAAGGGCGCATGCGCGACCGCAGGGGCCTAGGGCTGGCCTCGGGGGGGGGGGGGGTCCTCAGTGAAGGCCCCGCCCTCCCTCCAGGCTCTGACCCAGCTGCAGCTCTTCCATCGCCGCCCTTCTGGACTCGGCTTCAGCTGTCTCCCTCCCCTCCCCCACTCCCACTCAGCTTGCAGGCCGCTTCCCTGCCTTGAAAGCATTGCTCTGGCCCTGAGGGCCACAGACCTACTGGGCTTCAAGCTCAAGGCTCTGCCTGGGCCTGCTGCTTCGGCCAGGGGCTCACTTTTTCCTGGAAAGAGAAGCCATGGCCTCACCCCACGCCTGCACTTTGCCACGGCAGGCAGCCCAGATGTAGGAAAGGCTCTGTGGAGTCAGAAGTGCCGAGACAGGCAGATGGCACCAGAGGGTTTGGGGGCCAGGGCGCAACTGGGCTAGCCCCTCCTCCCGGGAGTCGGGGAGGCCCGGCCTTCCTAGTGCCCAGGCCACTGCTCCGGTGAGAAACCCGCCATGGAGGGCACGCGGGAGGCCCTCTGCCTGAGGTGGCAGGTGTCACGCCAGGGCCACTGCAAGCCTGGCTCGGCTTGCCTGCTTTCTCCAAAGGAGGCTGGCCGACCAGCCGAACCTGGCACCTGGGCCAGGCCTCTTCCAAGGGGACGAGTTGCAGAGGATAGAGCCCTGGGGGCGGCTGCCAAGTCTCCTGGGGCGTGTGCTGGGCCCCCGTCAGAGGAGGAAGCAGCCTGGTAAACGGTGTGCCAGGCCTGAGATCTGGAGGCCTCCCACAGCCGGGTCCCTGTCCTGCCCAGGCCCCCCTAGGGAGGACGATGGTCGGGCAGTGGCGAGCGGGGTGGGGCTGGCGCCGAGCCTGCCCTTGGACGACGCGGGGAAGGGCGCCGGGGGATGGGCTGCCCCTGGCCAGGTCTGAGGGACCGACCCAGCTCGGGGCTGTCGGGGGCAGAGAGAGAACCCCCCTCCGCCCTTTCCCTTCAGGTTCTTAGGGCTGGCCAAATCCTTCCCAAGACAGCTTGTCTGGAGAAAATCAGACCCAGCTGAAGAACATGTATCCATGGGGGAAACCCGGGAAACTGAGTCTCCCCACACAATAGCAGAGATTCTCATCTTGCATCCTCTCCTGAGCTAATGACAAAGGTGGATGTCCCGGGTGGGTGGGCCTGTGGAATGGGAGAGGGGAGGATGTCTATTGTCATGCAGAGGGACATGGAAAGACTTGTCTGAAGCTTATCCCCTGCACTGGGGTCAGGTCGGGAAGGGACGGCACAGAGGTGAGCAGGACCCAACCGGCCTCTCTGTGGTGGGGCTGGCCCCGGGGCAGGCGTGGGGGTGATGGCTGGAAGTGGGATGGCGCGTGAGTTGGCACCAGCCAGCGGTGGAGGCAGAGACTCAGAGGTCAGGGATCTCTCTCTCTGTCTCTGTCTCTCTCTCTCTCCCTCAGGGAGCTGAGGAGAGTAAGGTGGCGCCCCCTGCCCACCTCGCCTACCTCTCCATGGGCCCTTCTTTCTCTGGCCGCTCCGGGAGCCCTGTGGGCTTGGGTTCAAGCCCCCACACACCGCACAGGCCAAGGGCGCATGCGCGACCACCGGGGCCTAGGGCTGACCTGGGGGGGGGGTCCTCAGTGAAGGCCCCGCCCTCCCTCCAGGCTCTGACCCAGCTGCAGCTCTTCCATCGCCGCCCTTCTGGACTCGGCTTCAGCTGTCTCCCTCCCCTCCCCCACTCCCACTCAGCTTGCAGGCCGCTTCCCTGCCTTGAAAGCATTGCTCTGGCCCTGAGGGCCACAGACCTACTGGGCTTCAAGCTCAAGGCTCTGCCTGGGCCTGCTGCTTCGGCCAGGGGCTCACTTGTTCCTGGAAAGAGAAGGCATGGCCTCACCCCACGCCTGCACTTTGCCACGGCAGGCAGCCCAGATGTAGGAAAGGCTCTGTGGAGTCAGAAGTGCCGAGACAGGCAGATGGCACCAGAGGGTTTGGGGGCCAGGGCGCAACTGGGCTAGCCCCTCCTCCCGGGAGTCGGGGAGGCCCGGCCTTCCTAGTGCCCAGGCCACGGCTCCGGGGAGAAACCCGCCATGGAGGGCACGCGGGAGGCCCTCTGCCTGAGGTGGCAGGTGTCACGCCAGGGCCACTGCAAGCCTGGCTCGGCTTGCCTGCTTTCTCCAAAGGAGGCTGGCCGACCAGCCGAACCTGGCACCTGGGCCAGGCCCCTTCCAAGGGGACGAGTTGCAGAGGATAGAGCCCTGGGGGCGGCTGCCAAGTCTCCTGGGGCGTGTGCTGGGCCCCCGTCAGAGGAGGAAGCAGCCTGGTAAACGGTGTGCCAGGCCTGAGATCTGGAGGCCTCCCACAGCCGGGTCCCTGTCCTGCCCAGGCCCCCCGAGGGAGGACGATGGTCGGGCAGTGGCGAGCGGGGTGGGGCTGGCGCCGAGCCTGCCCTTGGATGCCCCGGGGAAGGGCGCCGGGGGATGGGCTGCCCCTGGCCAGGTCTGAGGGACCGACCCAGCTCGGGGCTGTCGGGGGCAGAGAGAGAACCCCCCTCCGCCCTTTCCCTTCAGGTTCTTAGGGCTGGCCAAATCCTTCCCAAGACAGCTTGTCTGGAGAAAATCAGACCCAGCTGAAGAACATGTGTCCATGGGGGAAACCCGGGAAACTGAGTCTCCCCACACAATAGCAGAGATTCTCATCTTGCATCCTCTCCTGAGCTAATGACAAAGGTGGATGTCCCGGGTGGGCCTGTGGAATGGGAGAGGGGAGGAAGTCTATTGTCATGCAGAGGGACATGGAAAGACTTGTCTGAAGCTTATCCCCTGCACTGGGGTCAGGTCGGGAAGGGACGGCACAGAGGTGAGCAGGAACCAACCGGCCTCTCTGTGGTGGGGCTGGCCCCGGGGCAGGCGTGGGGGTGATGGCTGGAAGTGGGATGGCGCGTGAGTTGGCACCAGCCAGCGGTGGAGGCAGAGACTCAGAGGTCAGGGATCTCTCTCTCTGTCTCTGTCTCTCTCTCTCTCCCTCAGGGAGCTGAGGAGAGTAAGGTGGCGCCCCCTGCCCACCTCGCCTACCTCTCCATGGGCCCTTCTTTCTCTGGCCGCTCCGGGAGCCCTGCGGGCTTGGGTTCAAGCCCCCACACACCGCACAGGCCAAGGGCGCATGCGCGACCGCAGGGGCCTAGGGCTGGCCTCGGGGGGGGGGGGTCCTCAGTGAAGGCCCCGCCCTCCCTCCAGGCTCTGACCCAGCTGCAGCTCTTCCATCGCTGCCCTTCTGGACTCGGCTTCAGCTGTCTCCCTCCCCTCCCCCACTCCCACTCAGCTTGCAGGCCGCTTCCCTGCCTTGAAAGCATTGCTCTGGCCCTGAGGGCCACAGACCTACTGGGCTTCAAGCTCAAGGCTCTGCCTGGGCCTGCTGCTTCGGCCAGGGGCTCACTTTTTCCTGGAAAGAGAAGGCATGGCCTCACCCCACGCCTGCACTTTGCCACGGCAGGCAGCCCAGATGTAGGAAAGGCTCTGTGGAGTCAGAAGTGCCGAGACAGGCAGATGGCACCAGAGGGTTTGGGGGCCAGGGCGCAACTGGGCTAGCCCCTCCTCCCGGGAGTCGGGGAGGCCCGGCCTTCCTAGTGCCCAGGCCACGGCTCCGGGGAGAAACCCGCCATGGAGGGCACGCGGGAGGCCCTCTGCCTGAGGTGGCAGGTGTCACGCCAGGGCCACTGCAAGCCTGGCTCGGCTTGCCTGCTTTCTCCAAAGGAGGCTGGCCGACCAGCCGAACCTGGCTCCTGGGCCAGGCCCCTTCCAAGGGGACGAGTTCCAGAGAATAGAGCCCTGGGGGCGGCTGCCAAGTCTCCTGGGGCGTGTGCTGGGCCCCCGTCAGAGGAGGAAGCAGCCTGGTAAACGGTGTGCCAGGCCTGAGATCTGGAGGCCTCCCACAGCCGGGTCCCTGTCCTGCCCAGGCCCCCCGAGGGAGGACGATGGTCGGGCAGTGGCGAGCGGGGTGGGGCTGGCGCCGAGCCTGCCCTTGGATGCCCCGGGGAAGGGCGCCGGGGGATGGGCTGCCCCTGGCCAGGTCTGAGGGACCGACCCAGCTCGGGGCTGTCGGGGGCAGAGAGAGAACCCCCCTCCGCCCTTTCCCTTCAGCTTCTTAGGGCTGGCCAAATCCTTCCCAAGACAGCTTGTCTGGAGAAAATCAGACCCAGCTGAAGAACATGTGTCCATGGGGGAAACCCGGGAAACTGAGTCTCCCCACACAATAGCAGAGATTCTCATCTTGCATCCTCTCCTGAGCTAATGACAAAGGTGGATGTCCCGGGTGGGCCTGTGGAATGGGAGAGGGGAGGAAGTCTATTGTCATGCAGAGGGACATGGAAAGACTTGTCTGAAGCTTATCCCCTGCACTGGGGTCAGGTCGGGAAGGGACGGCACAGGGGTGAGCAGGAACCAACCGGCCTCTCTGTGGTGGGGCTGGCCCCGGGGCAGGCGTGGGGGTGATGGCTGGAAGTGGGATGGCGCGTGAGTTGGCACCAGCCAGCGGTGGAGGCAGAGACTCAGAGGTCAGGGATCTCTCTCTCTGTCTCTGTCTCTCTCTCTCTCCCTCAGGGAGCTGAGGAGAGTAAGGTGGCGCCCCCTGCCCACCTCGCCTACCTCTCCATGGGCCCTTCTTTCTCTGGCCGCTCCGGGAGCCCTGCGGGCTTGGGTTCAAGCCCCCACACACCGCACAGGCCAAGGGCGCATGCGCGACCGCCGGGGCCTAGGGCTGGCCTCGGGGGGGGGGTGTCCTCAGTGAAGGCCCCGCCCTCCCTCCAGGCTCTGACCCAGCTGCAGCTCTTCCATCGCCGCCCTTCTGGACTCGGCTTCAGCTGTCTCCCTCCCCTCCCCCACTCCCACTCAGCTTGCAGGCCGCTTCCCTGCCTTGAAAGCATTGCTCTGGCCCTGAGGGCCACAGACCTACTGGGCTTCAAGCTCAAGGCTCTGCCTGGGCCTGCTGCTTCGGCCAGGGGCTCACTTTTTCCTGGAAAGAGAAGGCATGGCCTCACCCCACGCCTGCACTTTGCCACGGCAGGCAGCCCAGATGTAGGAAAGGCTCTGTGGAGTCAGAAGTGCCGAGACAGGCAGATGGCACCAGAGGGTTTGGGGGCCAGGGCGCAACTGGGCTAGCCCCTCCTCCCGGGAGTCGGGGAGGCCCGGCCTTCCTAGTGCCCAGGCCACGGCTCCGGGGAGAAACCCGCCATGGAGGGCACGCGGGAGGCCCTCTGCCTGAGGTGGCAGGTGTCACGCCAGGGTCACTGCAAGCCTGGCTCGGCTTGCCTGCTTTCTCCAAAGGAGGCTGGCCGACCAGCCGAACCTGGCACCTGGGCCAGGCCCCTTCCAAGGGGACGAGTTGCAGAGGATAGAGCCCTGGGGGCGGCTGCCAAGTCTCCTGGGGCGTGTGCTGGGCCCCCGTCAGAGGAGGAAGCAGCCTGGTAAACGGTGTGCCAGGCCTGAGATCTGGAGGCCTCCCACAGCCGGGTCCCTGTCCTGCCCAGGCCCCCCGAGGGAGGACGATGGTCGGGCAGTGGCGAGCGGGGTGGGGCTGGCGCCGAGCCTGCCCTTGGATGCCCCGGGGAAGGGCGCCGGGGGATGGGCTGCCCCTGGCCAGGTCTGAGGGACCGACCCAGCTCGGGGCTGTCGGGGGCAGAGAGAGAACCCCCCTCCGCCCTTTCCCTTCAGCTTCTTAGGGCTGGCCAAATCCTTCCCAAGACAGCTTGTCTGGAGAAAATCAGACCCAGCTGAAGAACATGTGTCCATGGGGGAAACCCGGGAAACTGAGTCTCCCCACACAATAGCAGAGATTCTCATCTTGCATCCTCTCCTGAGCTAATGACAAAGGTGGATGTCCCGGGTGGGCCTGTGGAATGGGAGAGGGGAGGAAGTCTATTGTCATGCAGAGGGACATGGAAAGACTTGTCTGAAGCTTATCCCCTGCACTGGGGTCAGGTCGGGAAGGGAGGGCACAGAGGTGAGCAGGAACCAACCGGCCTCTCCGTGGTGGGGCTGGCCCCGGTCCAGGCGTGGGGGTGATGGCTGGAAGTGGGATGGCGCGTGAGTTGGCACCAGCCAGCGGTGGAGGCAGAGACTCAGAGGTCAGGGATCTCTCTCTCTGTCTCTGTCTCTCTCTCTCTCCCTCAGGGAGCTGAGGAGAGTAAGGTGGCGCCCCCTGCCCACCTCGCCTACCTCTCCATGGGCCCTTCTTTCTCTGGCCGCTCCGGGAGCCCTGCGGGCTTGGGTTCAAGCCCCCACACACCGCACAGGCCAAGGGCGCATGCGCGACCGCAGGGGCCTAGGGCTGGCCTCGGGGGGGGGGGTCCTCAGTGAAGGCCCCGCCCTCCCTCCAGGCTCTGACCCAGCTGCAGCTCTTCCATCGCTGCCCTTCTGGACTCGGCTTCAGCTGTCTCCCTCCCCTCCCCCACTCCCACTCAGCTTGCAGGCCGCTTCCCTGCCTTGAAAGCATTGCTCTGGCCCTGAGGGCCACAGACCTACTGGGCTTCAAGCTCAAGGCTCTCCCTGGGCCTGCTGCTTCGGCCAGGGGCTCACTTTTTCCTGGAAAGAGAAGGCATGGCCTCACCCCACGCCTGCACTTTGCCACGGCAGGCAGCCCAGATGTAGGAAAGGCTCTGTGGAGTCAGAAGTGCCGAGACAGGCAGATGGCACCAGAGGGTTTGGGGGCCAGGGCGCAACTGGGCTAGCCCCTCCTCCCGGGAGTCGGGGAGGCCCGGCCTTCCTAGTGCCCAGGCCACGGCTCCGGGGAGAAACCCGCCATGGAGGGCACGCGGGAGGCCCTCTGCCTGAGGTGGCAGGTGTCACGCCAGGGCCACTGCAAGCCTGGCTCGGCTTGCCTGCTTTCTCCAAAGGAGGCTGGCCGACCAGCCGAACCTGGCACCTGGGCCAGGCCCCTTCCAAGGGGACGAGTTCCAGAGGATAGAGCCCTGGGGGCGGCTGCCAAGTCTCCTGGGGCGTGTGCTGGGCCCCCGTCAGAGGAGGAAGCAGCCTGGTAAACGGTGTGCCAGGCCTGAGATCTGGAGGCCTCCCACAGCCGGGTCCCTGTCCTGCCCAGGCCCCCCGAGGGAGGACGATGGTCGGGCAGTGGCGAGCGGGGTGGGGCTGGCGCCGAGCCTGCCCTTGGATGCCCCGGGGAAGGGCGCCGGGGGATGGGCTGCCCCTGGCCAGGTCTGAGGGACCGACCCAGCTCGGGGCTGTCGGGGGCAGAGAGAGAACACCCCTCCGCCCTTTCCCTTCAGCTTCTTAGGGCTGGCCAAATCCTTCCCAAGACAGCTTGTCTGGAGAAAATCAGACCCAGCTGAAGAACATGTGTCCATGGGGGAAACCCGGGAAACTGAGTCTCCCCACACAATAGCAGAGATTCTCATCTTGCATCCTCTCCTGAGCTAATGACCAAGGTGGATGTCCCGGGTGGGCCTGTGGAATGGGAGAGGGGAGGAAGTCTATTGTCATGCAGAGGGACATGGAAAGACTTGTCTGAAGCTTATCCCCTGCACTGGGGTCAGGTCGGGAAGGGACGGCACAGGGGTGAGCAGGAACCAACCGGCCTCTCTGTGGTGGGGCTGGCCCCGGGGCAGGCGTGGGGGTGATGGCTGGAAGTGGGATGGCGCGTGAGTTGGCACCAGCCAGCGGTGGAGGCAGAGACTCAGAGGTCAGGGATCTCTCTCTCTGTCTCTGTCTCTCTCTCTCTCCCTCAGGGAGCTGAGGAGAGTAAGGTGGCGCCCCCTGCCCACCTCGCCTACCTCTCCATGGGCCCTTCTTTCTCTGGCCGCTCCGGGAGCCCTGCGGGCTTGGGTTCAACCCCCCACACACCGCACAGGCCAAGGGCGCCTGCGCGACCGCCTGGGCCTAGGGCTGGCCTCGGGGGGGGGGGGGGTCCTCAGTGAAGGCCCCGCCCTCCCTCCAGGCTCTGACCCAGCTGCAGCTGTTCCTTTGCCGCCCTTCTGGACTCGGCTTCAGCTCTTGTCTCCCTCCCCTCCCCCACTCCCACTCAGCTTGGGGGCCGCTTCCCTGCCTTGGAAACATTGCTCTGGAACTGATGACCACAGGCGTACTGGGCTGCAAGCTCAAGGCTCTGCCTGGGCCTGCTGCTTCGGCCAGGGGTTCATTTCTTCCTGGAAAGACAAAGCCTTAGCCTCACCCCACGCCTGCACTTTGCCACTGCAGCCAGCCCAGGTGTAGGAAAGGCTCTGTGGAGTCAGAAGTGCCGAGACAGGCAGATGGCACCGCAGGCTCTTGGGGCCAGGGCGCAACGGGGCTAGCCCCTCCTCCCGGGAGTCGGGGAGGCCCGGCCTTCCTATTGCCCAGGCCACGGATCCGGGGAGAAGTCCGCCATGGAGGGCACACGGGAGGCCCTCTGCCTGAGGTCGCAGGTGTCACGCCAGGGCCACTGCAAGCCTGGCTCGGCTTGCCTGCTTTCCCAAGAGGAGGCTGGCCGACCAGCCGAACCTGGCACCTGGGCCAGACCCCTTCCAAGGGGACGAGTTGCAGAGGATAGAGCCCTGGGGGAGGCCGCCAAGTCTCCTGGGGCGTGTGCTGGGCCCCCGTCAGAGGAGGAAGCAGCCTGGTAAACCGTGTGCCAGACCTGAGATCTGGAGGCCTCCCACACCCGGGTCCCTGTCCTGCCCAGGCCCCCCGAGGTAGGGCGATGGTCGTGGCAGTGGCAAGCGGGGTGGGGCTGGCGCCCAGCTTGCCCTTGGATGCCATGGGGAAGGGCGCCGGGGGACGAGCTGCCCCTGGCCAGGTCTGAGGGACCGACCCAGCTCGGGGCTGTCGGGGGCAGAGAAAGAACCCCCCCCCAAACCATAAAGCTAACCCGAACACTAAGCCTGTCCCTAATACCTAACCCGAATGTTATCCTAACTGTAAACTGAAACTGAATCCTAACCCTAACACTAACACTTACCAGAATAGTAATGCCTCGTCCTAAACAGAGCCCTATTGCTAACTCTAACCCCAACAGTAACACTAACCTTCACCCTAACCTGATCATAACCCTAACCCTAAACTGAATCCGAACACTAACCTAACATGTAGCTGAATCCTAAGCCTAACCCTAACCAGAAACCTAACACCAACAATAAACCTAACCTTAATCCCAACCCTAACCTTAACCATAACATTAACATGAATCATTAACCTATCCATAACCTGAGGCATAACCTAACCATAACCATAACCCTAAACCTAATCGTAACGCTAAACCTAACCTGAACCCTAGTGCTAACGCTAACAAGAAGCCTAACCCTAACCCTAACCCTAACTGGATCCCACCCGAACCCTAACCCTAACCAAATCTGAACACTAACTATAACACTAAACCTAAACCTAAGCAAAACCATAAACCTAACCAGAACCCTAACGTGAACCCAACTCTAGCCCTAACCTGAAACCAAACCCTGAATCTAACACTAAACGTAACCTGAAACTGAACCCTAACCTTAACACTCACCCTATCCCTAAACCTAACCTACACCATAACCCTAATCCTAACCATTAATCTAACTCAACCCTAATCCTAACATGAAAGCTAATCCTAACAGTATACTTAACATGAACCCTAACCCTATCCCCAAACCTAACCCTAAAACTCTACCTACCAATAACCCTAACAAGAATGCTAACCCTAACCCACCTGAACCCTAACACTAAAGCTAACCCTAACTCAAACCCTAATCTTACCACTAACCCGAACCATAACCCTAACCCTAACTGGTACCCTAAATCTAACCCAAACCCTAACCCAAAACCTAACCCTAAACCACATTTGAACACAATTACTAACGTGAATCCGAACCCTAACCCTAACATAACACTAAACTGAACCCTTAGCCTAACCCTAAAACTAACCCTAAACCTAAAGCAAACACTAGCTCTAACCCAACTAAACCCTAACCTGAACACTAACCCTAAACCTAACCAGAACTCTAACGCTAAGCATAATCCTAACTCAAACACTAACCTGAACCAAATGGTAACTGTAACCCAAAGCATGACGCCATCCTACCATTAAATGTAACCCAAACCTGAACCCGAGCTCTAACCCTAACACTAACCCTAATCCTAACGCAAACCCTAACCCTAACCCTAACCCGAAGCCTAATCCTACCCTAACTCTAACCCTAACCCAAATCCCGAACCCGAAGTGGAACCAGAACCCCAATCAGACCACTAACTCTAATCCTACACCTAACCATAACCCTAAGCCAAAACCGAACCCTAACCCTTGCACTAACCCTAACCTTAAGAGTAACCCTAAACCTAACCTTAACCCTAACCATAGCCTGAAAACTAACACTAACCCTAACCCTAACCCTAATCTAACCCAACTCTAAACCTAGCCATAAACCTTAGCCTAAACATAACCCAAACCATAGCAGTAACCCTATCACTAATCCGAATGGCAACCCTAACCCCAAAACTTCCTAGATCCCCAAAACGAAGCCTAACCCCAACCCTAGCCCAACAATAAAGCTAACACTAATCATAAACCTAACCCTAAACCCTAAGACTAACTTTAAGCCTAAAGAAAACCGGTGCTGGCCCTGACCCTAACACTGAACAGACCCCTAACCCTAGCTTTAACCACAACCCAAACCCTAAACCCTAACCCAGACCCTAACCTGAACCCTAACACTAACACTAACCCGAACCCTAACCTGAACCCTAACCTTAAACCTAACTGTAACCCAAACAGAGCCTAAGCGTAACCCTAACAGTAACCTTAACCATAACCCTGTCCTGAAACTAACACTAATCCTAACCCTAATCCTAACCCTAACCCTAACCTGAACCCTAACCCTAAACCTAACCGGAACCCAACCATAACCATAAACCTAACCCTAAGAGTAACCATATCCCTAACCCTAACCCGAACCCGCACCCAACTCTAACACTAACCCTAGGCCTAACCCTAACACTAACTCGTACCGGAACACTAACCCTAGCCCTAAATTTAACCCGTACCCTAACCCTAATCCTAACCTGAAGCCTAACCCGAGCCTAACCCTAACCATAACCAATCCCTAACCTGAAAAGGAACTCTCATGCTAATCCAAACACTAACCCTAAAACTAAACTTAACCTTATACCTAACCCTAACCCAAACTGTAAGGCTTACCCTAACACGAAACCTAATCAAAACCCTAACCTGAAGTCGAATCATAAAACTAACCCTAACTCTTACTCTAACTCTTACTCTGACTCTAAACCTAACCTGTACCCTAACCCTAACACTAACCCTAACTGTAACCTTAACTCTAACCTTAATCCTCACTCGAAACCTAAACTTAACGCTAAACATAAACCGAATCCGAACCCTAACCTTAACCCAAAACCAAACCTAAACCGAACTCTAGCCCTAACACTAACCTGAACACTATCGCTATCCCTAACCCTAACCAGAAACTGGAAACTAACCATGACACAAACACTAACCCAAACCCTAACCCTAACCCTAACCCAACCAAAGCCTAAGAGTAAACCTAGCCCTAACCCTAAGCCTAACCATAACTTGAACTCTAACAGCAACCCTAACCCTAACCTGAACCATAACCCTAAACGAACCCTAACCCTAACCTAAACTTGAACCCTAATGCTATCTGTAACCCAACCCAATCCTAACCCTAACCCTAGCGCTAACCCGAAGCCTAACCCTAACCCAAACCCTAACACTAACCCTAATCCTAACCCAACCCGAACCCTGACCCTAACCCAGTCCTACCCCTAACCCTAACAATCTCTAACCCTAACCCAAACCAACCCTAACCCTAACCCTAGCACTAAACCGAAGCCTAATCCTAACCCCAACCCCAACCCTAATAGTAACCCGAAACCAAACTCTAACCCTAACCCTCACCCTAATCCTTAACTAAACTGAACTCAAAACCTAACCCTGACACGAAGCCGAACCCGACAATAACCGAAACCCTAACACAATCCAGAACCTGAACCCTAACCCTAACCCTAATCCGAACACTAACCTCTCCCTAAATGTAACACTAACAATAACTGTAACCCTAATCCTAACCCTAAACATAACCCGAAACGTAACACTAACACTAACCAGAACAAGAACTTGAAACCTAAACCTAAGCTGAACCAGAGATCTAACCCTAACATGAACCCAACCCTAACCCTATAGCTAACCATTATCCTAACACGAATATTAACCCTAACATTTTCAGAAACCCTAACCTGAACCGTAACCTTAACCCTATCCCGACACCTAGCTCGACACTAACCCTAACCCTAACATGATCTTGAAGTTGAACCCTAACCCTAACACTAACCTGAACACTAACTCTAACCCTAAACCCAATCCTAACCCTAACCCCAACCCTTAACCTAACCTTAAACCTAACACTACACCAAACCATAACCCTAAATCCAGCCCTAATTCTAACCCTAACCCTAACCCGAATCCAACCCTAACCCTAGCACTAACCCGACCCCTAAAGCTAAGGCTAACCCTACACCGAAACTGAAACCTAATCGTAACATTAATCCGAACACTAAACATAACCCTATACATAACCCAACTCCAACCCTAAACTGGAGGCAACCGTAATCCTAACCCTAATGTGAAACCTAACGCTAAAGCTAACCCTAAACCAAACCTGAAACATAACCATAACCCTAGTCCAAATAGTAACACTAAAACTAAACTTAATGTTAACCCAAACCATAGCCCTTACCCTAACATGAATCCTAACTCTAACTCTAACCCGAAATCGAACCATAATACTAAACCTAAGCCTAAACTTAACGTTAACCCTAAGCCTAACCCTAATCCTAACCTGAAACCTAACCCTAATGCTAACACTAACCAGAACCCGAACCCTAGCCCTAACGTGAACACTAATGCTAAATCTAATCCGAACCAGAACCTGACCCCTAACCATAACCAGAACCCTATCCCTAACCCGAACACGAACCCAACCATAGCCCTAAACCTAACCCTAATCCTAACACGAACCCTAACCCTAACTCGTACCCTAAACCGATCCCTAACACTAACCTTAACCTGAAGATGGACCCGACCTTAACCCTAACCCTAACACTAACCCTAACTCTGACACTAACCAGACCGCTAAACCTAACCCTAACCCTAACCTGAACCCTAGCACGAACCTTAAACAAAAGCTAACCCGACCACTGACCTGAGGGCTAACTCTAACCCTAAACCTAAACCAAAAGAGTACACGAACCCTAACTCCAACCCTAACCAGAACCCTAACCGTAACCCTAACCCTAACCCCAACCCTAACCCTAAACTAAACCCTAACCGGAACCATAACCCTAACCCTAACCTGAACCCTAACAATAACCCAAACGTTAACCCTAACGGGAAGGCAATGATAGCCCTAATTCTAAGCAAACAGTAACACTTACCCTAAGCCTAACTATAACTCAATCCCGAACCCTAACTCTAACCCTCACCCAAAGCCTAACCCGACCCTAACACTAACCAGAATCCTAAGCCTAACCTTAACCCCAATCCTAAATGTAACCCTAGCCATAAACCAGCCTGAACTTTAACCTGCACCCTGTCCCTAACCCTAAGCGGAACCCAACCATAACCCTAACCCTAACCCGAACCCGAACCTGAAAGCTAACCCTAAACCCAAGCCTGACCCTAACCCTAACCCTAGCCCTAACCCCAACCCTAACCCTAACCCTAAACCTAAACCAAACCAGTACACAAACCCTAACCTGAACCCTAAGCCTAACCTTAACCCTAACCCGAACCCGAACCCTAATCCTGAGCCTAAACCTAACCCGATCCCTAACCCAAACTCTAACACGAACCTTAACCCAAAAGCTAGTAATGATTCACACTTGGATACAAAGATGTTTCTTTCTGTCAACTTACAAACCGAGAGAAGAAAGTGTGTTCTCTAAGGAATTTGAGAGTGTTCCTGTCCCTAGGAACTCCACGGCCCTGTTTCCAAACCTCCTTTCGGATGGTGATCATTAGCAGGTGGAAGGAAGGGAGATGGGGCATGAAGGTACTTCCAGGAATGGATGTTATCCATAGTTTAACTCAGCTGTAGTAGTGATTGCCCCTCAGATACCAAGATGTTTCTTACCATCTTCTCACAAAGCCAGGATAAGAAAGTGCCTTCTCTAAGGAATTTGACTGAGATTCTATCTCAAGGCCCTACATGGTGCTGTGCACAACTTTCTTTGGGAAGGCCATCCTTAGGAGCTGGAAGGAAAGGAGATTGGGCATGAAGTTACTTCCAGGAATGGCTGATATCCATCGTTTCACTCAGCTCTAGTAGTGATTGCCACAAAGATAGAAAGATGTTTCACAACATCTACTTACTGTCCAGGATAAGAAAGTGCCCGGTCTAAGGCAAGTGAGTGAGATTCTCTCTGAAGGCCCTATGTGGGCCTGTGCAAAACCTTTTCGGGAAGGTGATCTTTAGGAGTGGGAAGGAAAAGAGATGGGGCATGAAGTTACTTCCAGGAATGGGTGCTATACATAGTTTATCCGAGTTGTAGTAGTGATTGCCACTCAAATACAAAGATGTCTCTTACCATCTAAATACAAGCCAGGATAAGAAAGTGCTTTCTCTAAATCATGTGAGTGAGATTGTCTCTCAAGGCCCTTCATGGGCCTGTGTAAACCTGCTTTGGCAAGGCGATCCTTTTGCACTGGAAGGAAGGGAGATCTGGCAAGAAGTTTTTTCCAGGAATGGGTGTTATACATAGTTTAACTCAGCCTCAGTAGTGATTGCCACTCAGATAGGAAGATGTTTCTTTCCATCTACTTACAAGCCGAGATAAGAAAGTGCCTTCCCTAAGACATGTGTGTGAAATCCTCTCTCAAGGCCCTCCGTGGCCCTGTGCACAACCTGGTTTTGGATGGCGATCTTTAGGAGCTGGGAGAAAGGGAGATTGGGCACCAAGTTGTTTCCAGGAATGGGTCTTATACATAGTTTAACTCAGCTGTAGTAATGATTGCCACTCACAAACAAAGATGTTTCTAGCCATCTACTTCCAACCCAGGATAAGAAATTCCGTTCTCTAAGGCATTTGAGAGTGATCCTGTGTCAAGGCCCTACATGGCCCTGTTTCCATACCTGCTTTGGGAAAGTGATCCTTCGGAGCTGGAAGGAGGGAGATTGGGCACATAGTAATTTCCAGGAATGGGAGTTATACTTAGTTTAGCTCAGCTGTAGTAATGCCTGCCACTCAGATACAAACATGCTTCTAGCCATCTACTTAGACTGTAGTATGAGAAAACGCGCTCTCAATGGCTTATGAGTGAGATGTTGTTGCAAGACAATACACAGTCCTGTTTCCAAACCTGCTTTGAGAAGGCAATCGTTAGGAGTTGGAAGTAAGGGAGATTAGGCACTAAGTCATTTCCAGGAATGGGTGTTATACTTAGTTTAGCTCAGCTGTAGCAATTCTTGCCACTCAGATACAAACATGTTCCTAACCATCTACTTAGAATCCGCTATCATTAAGTGTGCTCTCTATGGTTTGTGAGTGAGATTGTCTCAAGGCACTACATGGTCCTCGTTCCATACCTTCCTTAGGAAGGGGATCCTCATGTAACGGAAGGAAGGGATATTGGGCCTGAACTTCGTTCCAGGAACTGGCGTTATCCATAGTTTAACTCAGCTGTAGTAGTGATGCCATTCAGATAGGAAGATGTTTCTTACCATCTACTTACAAACCGGGATAAGAAAGTTCCTTCTCTAAGGCATGTGCGTGAGATTCTCTCTCAAGGCCCTACATGGCCCTGTTTACAAGCCTGCTTTTGGAAGGAGATCTGCAGCAGCCGGAAGGAAGGGAGATTGGGCATGAAGTCATGTCCAGAAACAGGTGCTATACATAGGTTAGCTCAGTTGTACTAACGATTACCACTCATATAGCTACTTGTTCCTAGACTGTTACTTACAAGGTGGTTCAGAAAGTGCCTTATCAAAGGAGTATGAGATTCGTTCTCAGGGCACAAAATGGCATTATGCTCCAAACCGGGTTCAGGTTTTTCACCATTACAAGATGGAAAGAAGAGAGGTTAGGCACAAATTTATTTCCAGGAATGGGCGTTACACATATTTTTGCTAAGCTGTAGGAATGATTGCCACTCATATACAAACTTGTTCATGGACTTCTACTTAGAAGCCTGCATCAGAAATTTCCTTCTCAAAGGAATGTGAGATTAATTCTCAGGTCCAGAAATGGCATTGTTTTCCAAATTCTGTTCCTGGGTGAGCAAAGTAATCCTTACAACATGGGAGGAAGAGAGATTATGCACAAAGTTGTTTCAGGGATTAGGTGTTATACACCTTTTAACTCCGCTTTAATAATGATTGTCACTCATTTACAAACGTTTTCCTGCATATCTACATATAGGCTGGGATTAGAAAGTGCCTTCTCATAAGAAAGTGAGATACCTTCTCAGGGTCCGAATGCCAGTATGTTCCAAAACATTTAGGTTGGTGATGCTTACGAGCTGGAAGGAAGAGAGGTTGGGCACCAAGTTATTTTCAAGAATAGGTGATATGTATTTCATCTCTGCTGTAGTAATGATTGCCACCCACTCATATTCAAACTTGCTCCTAGACATTTACTTACAAGCCAGGATCAGAAATTGCCTTCTCAAAGAAATGTGAGATTCGTTCTCAATGGCCGAATTGGCATTATTTACCAAACCTCGTTTTGGGTTGTGATCCTTACGTGATTGAAGGAAGCGAGATAAGGCACAAAGTTATTTCCGGGAATGGGTGTTACACAAAATAAAGCTCACCTCTACTAATGATTGAAACTCATATAGCAACGTTTTCCTAGACATCTACTTAGAGCCTTCTCAAGGGAATGTGAGTTTTGTTGTCCAGGTGCAAAATGACAGTAGGTTCGAAATCTGGTTTAGGTTTGTGATCTTTATGAGATGGAAGGAAGAGCGATTAGGCACAAAATTTCTTCCAGGAATGGGTGTTATGTGAAGTTCACCTCAACTGTAGTAATGATTGCCAATCATATACAAACTTGTTCCTAGACATCTACGTAAAAACCAGGAACAGAACATTCCTTCTGAAAGCACAGTGAGACTCCTTCTTAAGGACTGAAATGGCATTATGGTCCAAATCAGGTTTAGGTTTGTGATCCTTACGAGATGGAAAGAAGAGAGACTAGGCACAAAGTGATTTCCAGGAATGGGTGTTATACCAAGTTTGTCAGCTGTAGTAATGACAGTCACGTCTATACAAACTTGTTCCTAGATATCTACTTAGAAGCTGGTATCAGAGAGTGTGTTCTCAAAAGAATGTGAGATTCCTTCTAAAGGCCTGAGAGGGCACTATATTCCAAACCTGGTTGACAAATGTGGTCCTTACGAGCCGGAATGAAGAGAGTTTGGGCATGAAGCTATTTCCAGGAATGGCTGTTAGTCACAGTTTAGCTCAGCTGTAGTAATGATTGCCAAACAAAACCTGTTCCTACACTTCTACTTAGAAGCCGGGATAACAACGTTCCTTCTGAAAGGAATATGAGGTTCCCTCTCTTTTTTCTTTGTGAGGAAGATCAGCCCTGAGCTAACGTCCATGCCAATCCTCCTCTATTTGCTGAGGAAGACTGGCCCAGACCTAACATCCGTCCCAATCTTCCTCCACTTTATGTGGGATGCCACCACAGCATGGCCTGACAAACTATGTGTCGGTGTGTGCCCGGTATCTGAACGCGGGCCACCAGCAACAGAGGGTGCACACTTAACCACTACACCATGGGGCTGGACTCTATGAGGTTCCTTCTCAAGGCCCAAAATACCATGATGTTCCAACATGGTTGAGCAAGCTGATCCTGATGAGATAAAGGAAGAGAGATTAGGCACAAAGTGATTTCCAGGAATGGCTGTTATACATACGTTAGCTCCTGTCGTCGTGATTGCCACTCATATGCAAACTTGTTCACAGAACAAGTTCCCTACATACAGGTCGGGAACACAAAGGGCCTTCGCAAAGGAATGTGACTTTCCTTCTCAGGGCCCAAAATTGCAATATGTCCCAAACCTGGCTTAGGTTTGTGATCCTTATTGGATGGAAGGAAGAGAGATTGGGCACAATGACATTTTCATGAATGAGTTTTCTACATAGATTAACTCAGGTGTAGTAATGATTGCCACTCATATACAAACTTGTTCCTAGACATCTACATAACCCCAGGATCAGAAAGCAACTTCTCAAAGGAATGTGACATTCCTTCTGAGGGTCTGAAACAGCAATATGTTCCAAACTTAGTCGAGGAAGGTGGTATTTACGAGCTGGAAGTAAGAGAGATTGAGCATGAAGTTTTTTTCCAGGAATTGATGTTATTCATAGAATAGCTCAGTTGTACTAACGATTGCCACTTATATAGAATCTTGTTCTTGGGCATATACTTAGAAGCAGTGATCATAAAGTGCCTTCTTAAAGGAATATGAGATTCCTTCTCAAGGCCGGAAATGGCAATATGTTCCAAACGTGGTTGAGGAAGGTGGGCCTTATGATCTGGAAGGAAGAGAGACCGGCACAAAGTTATTTTCAGGAATAGGGGTTATTCATAGTTCAGCTCAGTTGTAGTAATGATTCCACTCATATACAAACTTGTTTCTAGGGATCTACTTAGAAGCTGGGATCAGAAAGTTCCTTCTCAAGGTAACGTGAGATTCATTCTCAAGGCCTGACATGGTATTACATTCAAAACCTTGCTTAAGAATGTAATCCTTTAGAGCTGGAAGGAAGAGAGATGGGGTAGGAAGTTATTTTGAGGAATGGTTCTTATACATAGTTTAGCTCAGCTGTAGTAATGATTGCCACTCATTTAGAAACTTGTTACTAGACATTTACTTACAAGCCGGGATCAGAAAGTGCTTTCTCAAAGGAGTGTGAGATTTGTTCTCAAGGGCCTGAAATGGCATTATGTTCCAAACCTGATTTAGGTTTGTGATCCTTACGAGATGGAAGGAAGAGAGAAGCACAGCTCTATTAGTGATTGCCAATCACATACAAACTTGATCCTAGACGTCTACGTGCAGGCTGTGATCAGAAACTGCTGTCTCAAAGGAATGTGAGATTTCTTCTCAAGGTCTGAAATGGCAATATGTTCCCAACTTGCTTGAGGAAGGTCTTCATTATGAGCTGGAAGGAAGATAGATTGGGCATGAAGTTATTTTCAGGATTGGGTGTTACTCAAAGAATAGTTCAGTTGTAGTAACGATTGCCACTTATATAGAATCTTGTCCTGGACAGCTACTTAGAAGCAGGGATCAGAAAGTACCTTCAAAGTAGTGTGAGATTCATTCTCAAGGCCTGAAATGGCACGATGCATGAAACTTGGTTTATATTTGTGATCCTTATGAGATTGAAGGAGGACAGATGAGGCAAAAAGTATTACCTGGAACGGTTGTTATAGACAGTTGAGCTCAGGTCTAGTAACGATTAACACTCATATACATACTTATTCCTAGACTTCAACATTCTGGACAGGATCAGAATGTGCCTTCTCAAAGGAATATGAGATTCCATCTCAAGGAGTGACATGGCAATATGTTCCAAACCTGGTTTAGCTTTGTGATCCTTATGAGTTGGAAGGAAGAGAGATGAGGCACAAAGTTATTTTCAGGAATGGGTATTATACACAGCTTAGCTCAGCTGTAGTAACGCTTGCCACTCATATACAAACTTGTTCCTAGACATCTACTTCCACTCTGGGATCAGAAAGTGCCTTCTCAAAGGAATGCGAGAATCCTTCTCAGGGCCCAACAAGGCAATATGGTCCAAAACTGGTTTAGTTTAGTGACGCTTAGTGCTAGAAGGAAGAGAGTTTTTACATGAAGCTATTTCGTGGAATGGGTATTATAAATCATTTTACTCAGTTGTAGTACTGATTGATGCTCCAATATAAACTTGTTCTTAGACATCTACTTACAAGAAGTTATCAGTAAGTGTCTTCACAGAGGAATGTGAGATTTGCTCTCAACGACCAAAATAGCATTATGTTCTAAACCTGGTTTAAGAAGGTGATTCTCACTAGCTGAAAGGAAGAGCGAGTGAGCACAAAGATACTTCCAGGGATGGGTATTTTATACAGATGAGCTCAGCTGTAGTGATGATTGCCACTCATCTACAAAGTCGTTTCTAGACATTTGCTAACAAGCCTGGGTCAGAAAGTGCCCTCTCAAAGGAATATGAGATTCAATCTCAAGGCCTGAAACTGTATTCTGTTATATACCTGTTTTAGGTTTCTGATCTTTATGAGATGGAAGGAAGAGATAGTGGGCATGAAGTTATTTCCAACAATGGGTGTTATACATAGTTCAGCTAAGTTCCAGTAATCATTGAAATTCAATTACTAACTCGTTCCTAGAGCTCTACTGAGAACCCGGGATCAGAAATTGCCTTCTCAAAGGAATGTGATATTCCTTCTCAAGGCCTGAAATGGCAATATGTCCCCAACCTGGTTAAGGAAGCTGGACCTCATTTGCTGGAAGGAAGAGAAACAGGGCACGAAGTTATTTCCTTAGTTGTTACTGGCAAAAGTGCCTGAGCAGTGGTATTTTGTCTTTCCATTGAGAAGGCAGCCTCAGTGCAGGCAACGAACCAAAAGGAAGAAAAGGCACTTTCCATTATGATCCTCAAAAACTAAACGGAAATGTTTTTCTCCACAGAGTATGTTCATTAGATGGATACAATAGATATTCTCTCCCAGCTGCAGTGGAAAGTTTAAAAGCTCTCAGGGGTAGATGCTCCTTAAACGTACTTGCAAGCAGAGTTAAGCAAGAACTTGCTGGCATTACATGGGAGAGAATTCTCTTTTATTTTTGGGAGGAAGATCAGCCCTGAGGTAACATCCGATGCTGATCCTCCTCTTTTTTGCTGAGGAAGATTGGCCCTGAGCTAACATCTGTGCCCATCTTCCTCTACTTTATATGGGACGCCACCACAGCATGTCCTGGCAAGCAGTGCGTTGGTGCGTGCCCAGGGTTGGGAAACTGAAAACCCCAGGCCACCAAAGTGGAGCATGCACACGAAACCGTTTGCGCCACCAGGCAGGCCCCAGGGAGAAAATTCTTAAGTAAAAGTCATTAACAGCAATGTTGGGAGAGGCAATTTTCAGGATAGTCCTCTACAGACGCAAGCAAGAATTTTGCTCCAGACTGGCCTTTCCTTTTACAGATGCTATAGATACTATCTCCCAAGTGTACTGAAATTTTAAAACCTCTCATATGAAGATGTTACTTACACTTATTGGGTACCTGTGTTAAACAAAAATGTTCGTCATGATATGCTAGTGAGACCCTGAATGTAGTTTGAACTGCAGTGTATTCAAATTCTCAAGATGATCCTACACAGCTACAAGGAGGAGTTTCTCTGAAGAGTCAACTGTCATCGAATGGATGGTAAGGATAATCTGCACCACCTGTAGTGATAGCTCTCCTAGTAAGATGATCCTGAAAACTACTGGCAAACTTGGTTGCTTAGTGGTGTTTTGTCATTCCATTGGGAAGACAGCCTCAGTGCGGGCAATGAACGGCAAAGAGGAAAAGTCACTGAACCACATCGTCCAAAAATCTACAAGGAAGAGTTTTTCTGCACAGGGTACGTTCATGTACTGGATGTTATGGATATTGTGTCCCAGCTGCGGTGGAAAGTTTAAAAGCTCTCAGAGGCAGATCCTGCGGAAAGCTACTTGCAATCTGAGTTCAGCAAGGTCTTTCTTTCATTAAATAGGGAGAGAATTACTAAGTGAATGTTGTTAACTGCAAGGATGCAAAGGAAATTTTCAGGATAGTCCTATACTGATATTAGCAAGAAATTTTCTCTACAATGATCTTTCATTTTATAGATGTTATAGATACTCCCATCTGTACTGAAATTTTAAAACCTCTCATATGAAGGTATTCCTAACAGATATTTGCAACCTGCGTTAAACAATAGTGTTGATAATAATATGCTAGTGAGACCCTGAAGGTAGGCTGAACTACAATGTTTTTAATGTCACTCATGAATATGATTCTAAACAGCGACACGTAAAGATATTCTTCACACGGTACTTTCGTTGAATGGATGTGATAGAGTTTCTTCCCCGGTTGTGGTGACAATTTTAACATCTCATAGGAATGTGCTCCTAGCAGCAACTGGCAAAATAGGTTTACAGTGGTGTTTTGTCTTTACGTTGTGGAGGAGACCTGAGTGCAGGCAGTAACTGCAGAGATGAAAAGGCACTTTGTAAGATGATCTTAAAAAGCTAAAAGGACGTATGTTCCTCCACAGAGTGTACTTACATGTAATGTTTGGTATAGATATTCTGTCTCAGCTGCAGTGGAAAGTTTAAAAGCTCGCAGAGGCAGATCTGCTGAAAGCTACTTGCCATCTGAGTTCAGCAAGATCTTTCTTGCCTTACCTGGGAGCGAATTCCTAAGTGCAGGTCGTTAACTGCAATGGTGGAAAAGGCAATTTTCAAGATACTCCTATACAGATACAACCAAGAGATTTTCTCCACACTGAACTCTCATTTCATGGATGTTATAGATACTCTCTCCAGCTGTACTGAAAATTTAAAAACTCTCATATGAAGATGTTACTAACAGATATTGGCAACCTGTGTTAAGCAATAGTGTTCATCATGATATGCTAATGATACCCTAAATGCAGGCTGAACTGCAATGCCTTTAAAGTCATTCATGAACATAATCCTAAGCAGGTACAAGAAGAGGTTTTCTTCACGGTATACTTTCATTGAATGGATTTGGTAAAGCTTCTTTCCGAGGTGTGTCGAAATGTTGAAACTCTCAAAGGAAGGTGTTCCTAACAGCTACTGGCAGAGTAGGTTTAGCAGTAGTGTTTTCTCTTTAAATCAGGGAGGCAACGTGAGTGCAGGCAATGAAATGCAAAGATGAAAATGCAATTGACAATATGATCTGAAGAAGCTAAAAGCAAGTGTTTTCCTCCACATGGTACTTACATGGAATGGATATTATAGATAAGTTCTCCCAGCTGCAGTGAAAATTTTAAAAGCTCTCAGAAGATCATTCTTAAAGGACCCTGCAAGCTGAGTTCAACAAACGCTTTCTTGCTTTACTTTGGAGAGAGATCTGAGTGAAGGCCATTAAATGCAATGAGGGAAAAGGCAATTTGCATGATGAACGTACACAGTTACACGAACGAGATTTTCACCAAACTTGTCTTTCATATTATGGATGTTATAGATACTCTCTCGCAGCACTATTGAAATTTAAAACCCCTAAGATGAAGATGTTGCTTTCAAATATTGGCCACCTGTCTTAAGCAATATAATTCATCATGAGATGCTAGTGGGACCCTGACTAGAGTTTGAACTGCAGTCTATTAATAGTCTCTTCTCAAGATGACCCTTAACAGCCACAAGCTGGAGTTTCTCTGAAGCGTCAACTTTCTTTGAGTTGATCATAACAATAACCTGCACCACCTGTAGTGATCGTTCGAAAGCTCTCCTAAGAAGATGCTCTGATGGCTACTGGCAAAGGTCATTGAGCAGCAGTGTTTTGTATTTCCATTGGGAAGGGAGGTTCAGTGCAGGCAATGAACAACAAAGAGGAAAAGGCACTTTACAATATGATCCTAAAAAGCTAAAAGGACGAATTTTTCTCCACAGGGTACATTCCTGAAATGGATGTTATAGATATTCGCTCCCCACTGCAGTGAAAAGTTTAAAAGCTCTGAGAGGGAGAGCCTCCTTAAAGATACTTCCAAGCTGAGTTCAGCAAACATTTTTTACCTGACTTGGGAGAAAGAGCACGGATGAAGGTTATTTACTGCAACGTTGGAAAAGGCAATTTTCAGAATAGTCCTATACAGATACACGCAAAAGATTTTCTCTACACCTGAATTTCAATTGATGGATGTTATAGATACCCTTTGCCAGCTGTACTGACATTTGAAAACCACTCATATGAAGATGTTACATGTAGATATTGGCCAACTGTGATAAGCAATAGTGTTTATCATGATACGTTACTGAGAACCTGAAGGCAGACTGAACTGCAGTGTAGTCAAAGTCTCTTCTCAAGATGATCCCAAACAGCTGCAAGCAGAGTTTCTCTGAAGAGTCCACTTTCGTTGAATGTAGGGTAATGATAATCTGCACCACATGTAGTGATAGTTTGAAAGCTCTCCTAGGATTGTTTCAAAGAGTTACTGGTAAACTTCGTTGAGCAGTGGTATTTTGTCTTTCCTGTGGGAAGGAAGCCTCAGTGCAGGACATGAACTACAAAGAGGAAAAGGCACTTTACTATGTGATCCAAAAAACTAAAAGGAAGACTTTTCCACCACACAGTATGTTCCTGGAATGGATGTTATAGATATTCTCTCCCAGCTGCAATGGAAAGTTTAAAAGCTCTCAGAGGAAGGTGCTCCTTAAAGATACTTGCAAGCAAGTTCAGTAAGAACTTTCTGGCATTACAAGGAGAGAACTCCTATGTGTAGGTCGTTAACAGGAATGATGTAAAATGCAATTTTCAGGATAATCCTATACAGATATAAACAAGAGATTGTCTCCAAAGTGAAATTTCATTTTATGGATGTTACATATACTGTCTCCCAGCCGTACTGAAATTTTAAAACCTCTCCAATGAGGATGTTACTAACAGATATTCGTCACCTGTGTTAAGCAATAGTGTTCGTCATGACATGCTAGTGAGACCCTGAACGCAGATTGAACTGCAGTGTATTTGAAGTCACTTATGAAGATGACCCTAAACAATTATAAGCAGAAGTTATCTCCACGGTGTACTTTCATTAAATGGATGTGATAGAGCTTTTTTCTGAGCTGTGGTGAAAAGTGTAAACTCTCATGGGAAGGTGTTCCTAATCGCTACTGGCAGTGTAGGTTTAACAGTGGTGTTTTTTCTTTACATCGGGGAGGAAGCCTGAGGGCAGGGAATGAAATTCAAAGATGAGAATGCAATTGACAATATGATCCAAAGAAGCCAAAAGCAAGTGTTTTCCTCCACAGAGTACTTACATGGAATGGATGTAATGAATAGGTTCTCCTAGCTGCAGTGAAAAGTTTACAAGCTCTCAGAGGAAGATCGTCCTTAAAGATTCCTGCAAGGCGAGTTAAGAAACACTTTCTTGCATTACATGGGATAGAGAGCCTGAGCGAAGGTCGTTAACTGCAGTGATCTAAAGGCAATATGCAGGCTGATCCCATAAAGAGAAAAGCCACAGATTTTCTGCATATTTCACTTTCGTTTTATGGATGTTATAGATAACCTCTCCCAGCTGTGCTGAAATTTTAAAACATCTCAGATGAAGATGTTACTTACAGATGTAGGCCACATGTGTTAAGCTATAATGTTTTTCATGATATGTTCATGAGAGCCTGAAAGTGGATTGAACTGTAGTGTATTAAATATCTCTTCTCAAGATGATCCTGAACAGCTACTATAAGGAGTTTCTCTGAAGATTCAACTTGAATGGAATGGATGTTAAATATAATCAGCAAAACCTGTAGTAATACTTTGAAATCTCTCATACGAAGATGTTCCTTACAGCTACTGGCAAAATTGGTTGAGCAGTGTTGTTTTGTCTCTATATAGTGAAGGAAACATTATTGCAGGCAATGAACAGCAAAGAGGAAAAGGCAATTTACCATATGATCCTAATACCTAAAAGGAAGAGTTTTTCTGAACAGAGTATGTTCACGGAATGGATGTTGGAGATATTCTCTCCCAGATGCAGTGAAATGTTTAATAGATCTCAGAGGAAAATCCTCCTCAGAGATACTTGCATGCTGAGTTCAGCAAACATTTTCTTGCATGTCTTGGGTGAGAGAGCCTGAGTGAAGGTCGTTAACTGCAAAGAGGGAAAAGGCAATTTGCAAGAAGATTCTATATAGATGCAAGGATGAGATTTTTCTCCACATTTGACTTTCATTTTATGGATGTTATAGATACTCTCCTCTAGCTGCAGTGAAACTGAAAAACCTCTCATATGAAGATGTAACCTATGATATTGACCACCTGTGTTAATCAATAGTGTTCATCATAATATGCTACTCAGACCCCGAAAGCAGATTGAACTGCAGTAATTAAAAGACTCTTCTCAAGATGATCCTAAACACCTACAAGCAGGAGTTGCTCTGAACAGTCAACTTTTATTGAATGGATGGTAATGATCATCTGCACCACCTGTAGTGATAGTTGGAAAGCTGTCATAGCACATTGTTCCTACAGCTACTTTCAAACTTGTTTGAGCAGTGGTGAGTTGTCTTTCGGTTGGGAAGAGAGCCTCAGTGCAGGCAATGAGCGACAAAGAGGAAAAGGCACTTTAACATATCCTAAAATGTTAACTTTAAGAGTTTCTCACCACAGAGTAGGTTCATGGAATGGATGTTAGAGTAATACTCGCCTCACTGCAGTGGAAAGTTTAAAAGCTCTCAGAGGCAGATCCTCCTGTAAAGTACTTGGAAGCAGAGGTCAGCAAGAACTTTCTTGCTTTACATGGGGAAGAATTCCTGATTGAAGGTAGTTAACTGCAATGTTGATAAAGGCAATTATCAGGATAGTCGTATACAGATAGAAGCAAGAAATTTTATACATACTGGACTTTCGTTTTATGGATGTTATAGATACACTCTCCCAGTGTTACTGAAATTTTAAATCCTCTCATATGAAGATGTTACTATCAGATACTGGCAAACTGTGATAAGCAATAGTGGTCATCATGATATGCAGTGAGACCCTGAATACAGATTGAACTGCAGTGTAAAGCCACTTAAGAACATGGTCATAAACGCTTACAAAAGGAGGTTTTCTTCATGGTGTACTTTCATTGAATGGATGTGATACAGCTTCTTTCCGAGCTGTGGTGAAAATTGGAAACTCCCCTAGGAAGTTGTTCCCAACAGCCACTTGCAATGTAGGTTTAGCATGGGTGTTTTCCTTTATATCAGGTAGGAAACCTGAGTGCATGCAATCAAGTGCAAAGATAAAAGGCACTTTACAATATGATCCTAAAAAGCTAAAAGGAAGTGTTTTCCTCCACAGAGAACTTACATGGAATGGATGTTACAGATATTCTCTTGCAGCTGCAGTACAAGTTTACAAGCTCTCAAAGGAGGATCCTGCTTAAAGCTCCCTACCAGCTGAGTTCAGCAAGTAGTTTCTTGCCTTACATAGGAGAGAGAGCCTGAATGACGGTTGTTAACTACAATGATGGAAAAGGCAATTTGCAGGAGGATCCTATAGACATATCAGCCAGAGATTTTCTGCACACTTGACTTTCATTTTATGAATGTTGCAGATACTCTCTCCCAGCTGTAGTGATAAGTTTAAAAGCCCTCCAAGGAAGGGCTAACTTACAGCTACAGGGCTGTTGGGTTCAGAACGGGTGTTCTTTCATTATATTTGAGGGAAAGCCTGAGTGCAGGCCATGAAGATCAATGATTGAAAAGTTCACTCATCAAGATGATCCTCAACAACTAAAATGAGTTTTTTTCCACCGTGTATGTTATTTCAATGGATGTTATAGATACTTTCTCCCAGCAGTAGTGAAAAGGATCAAATCTCTCATGGGAAGATCTTACTAACAGCTAATGGCAACCTTTGCTCAGTAAGAACATTCTCTCCTATAATGTGAGAGAGAGCCTGAGTAAATGTCGTGAGCTGCAATGTTTGAAAAAGTACTTTTCAGTGCAGATGCTAAACAGGTACAAGCAAGGGTTTTTCTCCACACTGTGCTTTTCATATATGCATATTAGAGATATTCTCTTCCTTGTGTAGTGAAAAATTTAGGCCCTCTCATAGGAAGATGCTCCCTAACAGCTACTGGTCAACCAAGCTCAACAAGCACATTCTTTTGTTCCATGTAAGAGAAAGCCCGAATGAAAGAAGTAAATTGCAACCTTTGAAAAGGGACTTTTCAAGACGATCATAAACAGATAAAAAAAGGAGTTTTTCTTCACACTGTACTTTCATTGAATGGATGTTACAGATATGCTGTACCAGTTGTAGTGAAAAGTATAAACGGTCTCGTTAGAGTATGTTCCCTACAGCTATTGGCAAGCTGAATTCAGCAGAAGTGCTCTTTCAATACATTGGATAGAAACCTGAGTGTAGACTATTAACAGGTTATGTGTGATATCAGTCATGTGTCTTTTGTGAGATTGCTCATTTATGTGTGTAATCACACCCATTGTTATCAGTTACATCACATCAATAGTGTGACATCACTCCCACTGCTATCTGTGAGATCAGTGACATGTAAATTGTGACATCACTCCCATTGTGTGCATGTGATATCACACCCTATGTTATGTGATGTGACACACTTGTTTATGGGTGACATCACAGCCCTTTGTGTGTGCCAACATCCTCATTGCGTGTCACATCCCATCAATTGTGAGTGACATCAACCTTAATTGTCATACGATATCAAACCACTATTATGTGTGGTGTCACTCCCAGTATTATGTATGACATCACACCACTTGATTGTGACATCACTCTGATAGTGTGTTTGACATCATGCCAACAGTGTGTGACATCGCTCACATTTTGTGTGTGACATCATTCCAATCGTTATGTGTGACATCACACCCATTTTGGGACATCACACACTTTGAGCAGGATAAAACTAGGTTAGCCTGTCACATCTCTCAAATTGTGTGATATCACTCCTGTTGTGTGAGGGCAGTCATATTGTTAACTTTGATATGACATCCACAGTTTTGTATGAAATCACTCCCAGGTTTCTGTGAAGTATCTCACATTTTACTCTGATTTATATCCCTATTGTGTGTTTTATGTAACTCTCATTGTTATGTATGAATTCACACTCATTTTCCTTAGAGATACCACTCCAAATGTCCATGACATCACCAGGTTGGTGTGTACTTTCACACACTTTTTGTGTCTGACGTCACTCAATGTCTGTCTGACATCACACCAATGGTGTATGTGTGATAGTGCTCACATTTGTGTGTGAAAACACACCCATTGATATGTCTGACACCATTCACATTTTTGTGACATAATTCACATTTTTATGTATGACATCACACCTATTGTGTGTGTGAAAACATTCACATATGTTAACATCACACCAATTGTGTGTGACATCACTTGAATTTACCATAAGAAATGGCTATTGTTAAGTGTCATGTCACTCCCAATATTTTGTGTGATGTCACATTAATTCTCGAGGACGTCACTCTATTAGTGTGACATCACTCGCATGGTGTTTCTGTGACTTCACTCATATATTTTGGGTGACATCTTTCTGTTATGTGTGATATCACACCTGTTGTGTTGCATGACATCAGACCAATAGTGTGACATCACTCCCACATATGTGTGACGTCAGTCACATGTCCTTTGTGGTATTACTCACATGTTTATGTGTGACCTCAGTCTCATTATGTGTGACATCACATCAATAGTGTGACATCACACCCGCTATGTGTGACATCAGTGACATGTCCCTAGTGACATAATTCACATTTTAAAGGGTGACATCACTCTCATTGTGTGCATGTGATATCACTCCCACTATTTTGCGTGACGTGACCACATGCTTCTTGGTGACATCAAATCAATTGTTTGGGTGTGACAACACCCTCATTGTGTGTCACACCACAACATTTGTGTGTGACATCAACCTTAATTCCCGCATGATATACCAACCATTATTATGTGTGGTGTCACTCCCAGTATTATGTATGACATCACACCAATTGAGTGTGGCATCACTCTGATAGTGTTTGACATCCTTCCAATGGAGTGTGACGTGGTTCACATTTTGTGTCTGACATTACTCCAATCGTTGTATGGGACATCACACCCATTTTGGGACATCACAAAACATGAGTGTGCTAACAATAAGATAGACGGTCACATCTCTCAAATTGTGTAATATCACTCTCATTGTGTGTGATGGCAGTCATATTCTTAACTGTGATGTGACACCCACTGTTATGTATGAAGTCACTTCCAGGTTTCTGTGAAATCTCTCACATTTTACTCTGACATATCGCACTGGTGTGTTTTGTGTAACTCTCATTGCTATGTGTGAATATTCACTCATTTTCCTTAGAGACACCACTCCTGTTGTCTGTGACATCACCAGGTTGTTGTGAGCCTTCACACTCATTGTGTGTCTGACATCACACCAATGGTGTACTTTTGACAGGGCTCACATTTGTGATTGAAAACATACCCAATGATATGTGTGACACCATTCACTTTTTTGTGGCATAAGACAATACACTTTTTCATGTATGACATCACACCTATTATGAGTGTGACAACATTCACAGATGTTGACATCACACCAATTGCGTGTGACATGAATGCAATTTAGCATATGAAATTGCTATTATGTGTGATGTTACTACTAATATTCTCTGTGACGTCACACTAATTCTTGAGGACATCACTCTACTACTGTTGTGCGATCACTCTCATGATGTTTCTGTGACTTCACTCATATATTTGGAGTGACATCTCTCTGTTATTTGAGACAACATGCCTGTTGTTTTTATGACATCACAAAATAGTGTGACATCACTGACACACATGTGTGACATTAGTCACGAGTCCTCTGCTGTATTACTCACCTGTTTCTGTGTGACATCACTCACATTATGTGTGACATCATATGAATTGTGTGACAACACTCTCACTGCTATGTGTGACATCGTCATGTCCCTTTTGACACAACTCACCTTTTATCATGTGACATCACTCCCATTGTGTGCATGGGATATCACACCCATTGTTATGCCTGACATGGCACACACGGTTATGGGCGACATCACACTACTTGTGTGTGTGACAACATCCTCATCTTGTGTCACATCACATCAATTGTGTGTGACATCAACCTTAATTAGGATATGATATCCCAACTGTCGTTATGTTGGTGTCACTCCCAGTATTATGTATGACAGCACACCAATTGAGTGTGGCATCACTCTGATAGTGTGTTTGACATCACTCCAACGTCGTGCTTGCGACATCATTCACATTTTGTGTGTGACATCACTGCAATTGTTATGTGTGACATCACCCCCTTTTTTGGACATCACACACCTTGATTGTGGTAACACTAGGATAGCCAGTCACATCTCACATATTGTGTGATATAACCCCATTGCATGTGACGGCAGTCATATTATTCAGTGTTATGTGACATTTGCTCTTTTTTTTTAAATTTTTTCTTTATTGCAGTAACATTGGTTTACAACATTGTAAAAATTTCAGGTGTACATCACTACACCTCCACTTCTGCACAGATTACATCATGTTCACCACCAAAACACCAACTAAAACCCATCACCACACACATGTACCGAACCATCCCCTTCACCCCCCTCACTCCCCCCTCCCCCCTGGCAACCACCAATCCAATCTCTGTCCCTATGTGTTTGTTTATTGTTGTTATTATCTATTACTTTACGAAGGAAATCATATGGTATTTGACCTTCTCCCTCTGACTTATTTCACTTTGCATTATACCCTCAATGTCCATCCATGTTGTCACAAATGGCTGGATTTCATCGTTTCTTATGGCTGAGTAGTATTGCATTGTGTATATATACCACAGCTTCTTTATCCATTTGTCCCTTGATGGGCACTTAGGTTGCTTCCAAGTCTTGGCTATTGTGACTAACGCTGCAATGAACACAGGGGTGCATGTACTTTTACAAATTGGTGTTTTCAAGTTCTTTGGATAAATACCCAACAGTGGAATAGCTGGATCATATGGTAGTTCTAACCTTGATTTTTTGAGGAATCTCCATACAGTTTTCCATAGTGGCTGGACCAGTTTGCACTCCCACCAGCAGTGTATGAGAGTACCCTTCTCTCCACAGTCTCTCCAACGCATGTTGTTTCCTGTCTTGTTAATTATAGCCATTCTGACAGGCGTGAGGTGATATCTCATTGTAGTTTTGATTTGCATTTCCCTGATAGTTCATGATTTTGAACATCTTTTCATGTGTCTGTTGGCCATCTGTATATCTTTTTTGGAGAAATATCTGTTCAGGTCTTTTGCCCATTTTTTAATTGGGTTGGTAGTTTTTTGTTGTTGAGATGCATGAGTTCTTTATATATTTTGGAGATTAACCCCTTATCAGATGTATGGTTTGCAAATATCTTCTCCCAAATGTTAGGTTGTCTTTTCGTTTTGTTGATGGTTTCCTTTGCTGTGCAGAAGCTTTTTAGTTTGATGTAGTCCCATTTGTTTATTTTTTCTATTGTTTCTCTTGCCCGGTCAGACATGGCGTTTGAAAAGATGTTGCTAAGACCGATGTCGAAGAGCGTACTGCCTATGTTTTCTTCTAGAAGTTTCACAGTTTCACGTCTTACATTCAAGTCTTTAATCCATTTGGAGTTAATTTTTGTGTACGGTGTAAGGTAAGAGTCTACTTTCATTTTTTTGCATGTGGCTGTCCAGTTTTCTCAACACCATTTGTTGAAGAGACTTTCTTTTCCCCATTGTATGTTCTTGGCTCCTTTGTCAAAGATTAGCTGTCCATAGATATGTGGGTTTATTTCTGGGCTTTTGATTCTATTCCATTGATCTGCGTGTCTGTTTTTGTGCCAGTACCATGCTGTTTTGGTTACTATAGGTTTGTAGTATATTTTGAAATCAGGGAGTGTGATACATCCAGCTTTGTTCTTTTTTCTCAGGATTCTTTTAGCTATTCGGGGTCTTTTGTTGTTCCACAAAAATTTTAGGATTCTTTGTTCTATTTCTGTGAAAAATGTTGTTGGAACTTTGATAGGGATTGCATTGAATCTATAGATGGCTTTAGGAAGTATGGACATGTTAACTATGTTAATTCCTCCAATCCAAGAACACGGAATATCTTTCTATTTCTTTGTGTCTTCTTCAATTTCTTTCAGCAATGTTTTATAGTTTTCAGTGTACAGATCTTTCACCTCTTTGGTTAAGTTTATTCCTAGGTATTTTATTCTTTTTGTTGCAATTGTAAATGGGATGGTATTCTTAATTTCTCTTTCTGCTACTTCGTTGTTAGTGTACAGAAATGCAACTGATTTTTGTATGTTGATTTTGTATCCTGCAACTTTACCATATTCGTTTATTACTTCTAAAAGTTTTCTGGTGGATTCTTCAGGGTTTTCTAAATATAAAATCATGTCATCTGCAAATAGTGACAGTTTCACTTCTTCCTTTCCAATTTGGATCCCTTTTATTTCTTTCTCTTGCCTGATTGCTCTGGCTAGGACTTCCAGTACTATGTTAAATAGGAGTGGTGACAGTGGGCATCCTTGTCTGGTTCCTGTTCTTAGAGGGATAGCTTTCAGTTTTTCACCATTGAGGATGATATTAGCTGTGGGTTTCTCATATATGGTCTTTATTATGTTGAGGTACTTTCCTTCTATACCAATTTTATTCAGAGTTTTTATCATAAATGGATGCTGTATCTTGTCAAATGCTTTCTCTGCATCTATTGAGATGATCATGTGATTTTTATTCTTCATTTTATTAATGTGGTGTATTACGTTCATTGATTTACGAATGTTAAACCATCCCTGCATACCTGGAATAAATCCCACTTGATCATCGTGTATAATCTTTTTAACGTATTGTTGTATGTGATTTGCTAGTACTTTGTTGAGGATTTTTGCATCGATGTTCATCAGTGATATTGACCTGTAATTTTCTTTTTTGTGTGTTGTCCTTGTCTGGTTTTGGTATCAGGGTAGTGTCAGCTTCGTAGAATGAGTTAGGGAGCTTCCCCCCTCCTCAATTTTTTGGAAGAGTTTGAGAAGGATAGGTATTAAGTCTTCTTTGAATCTTTGGTAGAATTCACCAGGAAAGCCATCTGGTCCTGGACTTTTATTCTTGGGGAGGTTTTTTTGATTACTGTTTCCATCTCCTTACTGGTGAGTGGTCTATTCAAATTCTCTACTTCTTCTTGTTCCAGTTTTGGAAGGTTGTATGATTCTAAGAATTTATCCATTTCTTCCAGATTGTCGAATTTGTTGGCATATAGCTTTTCATAGTATTTCTTATAATCTTTTGTATTTCTGAGATGTCTGTTGTAACCTCTCCTCTTTCATTTCTGATTTTACTTATTTGTGCCTTCTCTCTTTTTTTCTTGGTGAGTCTAGCTAAAGGTTTGTCAATTTTGTTGATCTTTTCAAAGAACCAGCTCTTGGTTTTATTAATTTTTTCTATTGTTTTTTTGGTCTCTATTTCATTTATTTCTGCTCTGGTTTTTATTATTTCCCTTCTTCTACTGATTTTGGGCTTTGTTTGTTCTTCTTTTTCCAGTTCCTTTAGGTGCCTTGTTAGAGTGTTTATTTGAGATTTTTCTTGTTTGTTGAGATAGGCCTGTATCGCTATAAACTTCCCTCTTAGAACCGCTTTTGCTGTATCCCATAAATTCTGGCATGTCGTATTTTCATTTTCATTTGTCTCCAGGTATTTTTTGATTTCTGCTTTGATTTCTTCGTTAACCCAGTCGTTGTTCAGTAGCATTTTGTTTAATCTCCACATATTTGTGGTTTTTCTTATTTTCTTCCTATAGTTGATTTCTAGTTTCATATCGTTGTGGTCAGAAAAGATGCTTGGTATTATTTCAATCTTCTTAAATTTATGGAGACTTGTTTTGTGGCCTAATATGTGATCAATCCTGGAGAATGTTCCATGTGCATTTGAAAAGAACGTGTATTCATCGGTTTTTGGATGGAATGCTCTGTATATATCTACTAGGTCCATCTGTTCTAGTGTGTCATTTAATGCCAATGTTTCCTTATTGATCTTCTGTTTGGGTGATCTATCCATTGGTTTAAGTGGAATGTTAAAGTCCCCTACTGTTATTGTGTTACTGTCTATTTCTGTTTTTATGTCTGTTAATAATTGCTTTATATATTTAGGTGCACCTACATTGGGTGCGTAGATATTTACAAGTGTTATATCCTCTTGTTGGAGTGTTCCCTTGATCATTGTGTAATGCCCTTCTTTGTCTCTTTTTCCAGTTTTTGTTTTAAAGTCTATTTTGTCTGATATGAGTACTGCTACCCCAGCTTTCTTTTCAACGCCATTTGCGTGGAATATCTTTTTCCATCCCTTCACTTTCAGTTTGTGAGTGTCTTTAGGTCTGAAGTGTGTCTCTTGTATGCAGCATATATATGGGTCTTGTTTTTTTATCCAGTCAGCCACCCTATGCTTTTTAATTGAGCATTTAGTCCATTGACGTTTAAAGTCGCTATTGATAAGCATGTACTTACTGCCATTTTTTAACTTTTTTTTTCTCAGTGTTTTAGTAGACCTTCTCTGTTCCTTTCTTCTTCTATACAGAATTGATGGTCATTTTAATTTAACCTCTGTCTGAAAGCTGTACTCTTTAACGCCCCTCCTCCCTCCTTTTATGTTTTTGATATCATATCTAACCTCTTTTTTGTGCTTTTGTATCCATTACCCTTTTATCATGGAAATAGATAATTTTTCTTATTTGTGGTCTTCTCTTTTCCCCTTAAATCAGTCCCTTTAACATTTCTTGTAGCACTGGTTTCTTAGTGACAAATTCCTTTAATTTTTGCTTGTCTGGGAAGTTTTTGATCTCTCCTTCCATTTTGAATGATAGGTAGAGTATTCTTGGTTGTAAGTTTTTTCCTTTTAGCACTTTAACTATATCATGCCATTCTCTTCTAGCCTGTAAGTTTTCTGCTGAGAAGTCAGCTGATAGCCTTATGGGGTTTCCTTTGTAAGTAACTTGACATTCTCTTGAGGCTTTTAGGATTCTCTCTTTATCTTTAATTCCGGACATTTTGATTATAATGTGTCTTGGTGTGGGTCTCTTTGGGTTTATCTTGTTTGGGGCTCTCTGTGCTTCCTGTACCTGGATGTCTGTTCCCTTCCTTAGGTTAGGGAAGTTTTCATCTATTATTTCTTGAAATAGATTCTCTGCCCCCTTGTCTCGCTCTACTCCTTCCGGGACACCTATAACACGGATGTTAGTGTGCTTGATGTTGTCCCAGAGGTCCCTTAGACTGTCCTCACTCTTTTTAATTCTTTTCTCTTTTACCTGTTCACCTTGGGTAATTTCTTCTAGTCTTTCACCCAGCTCACAGATCCGTTCTTCTGTACCCTCTACTCTGCTTTTGAGTCCCTCTAATGAATTTTTCATTTCCAGTATTGTATTCTTCATTTCTGATTCATTCTTTTTTATATCATCCATTTCTTTGTTGACATTCTCATTGAGTTCATCTATTCTTCTCCCCAGATCAGTGAGCATCCTTAACACTCTTAGTTTGAACTCTCTGTCGGGTAGGTTGCTCATTTCTGTTTCACTTAATTCCTTTTCTGGGGTTTTGTCCTGTTCCCTTACTTGGAATGTATTCTTTTGCCTCCTCAATTTGCCTCTTTCCCTGTGCTTGTGTGTACGTATTAGGTAGGTCAGCTACGTCTCCTGTTCTTGGATATGTGACCTTATGTAAGTGATGCCTTAAGAGGCTTCCAATGTGCTTCCCTCAGTTCTTAATGTTCCAGAGGTGACCCCTATGTGGGCTACGTGTGTCCTTCTGTTGTGGCCTGTTTGCTCTCCCTGTAGGCACCCAGGGAGGCCAAGTTATGCTCCTGGCCAGGTGTTGTAATGCTGAGCTGCTTGTAGTTGTTGTGGGCCGTTCAGTCTCTTTATGAGGTGTGGGGAGCCTCAGCACAGTTGGCTGCAAGTTCTAATACAACATTTGTGTTGCAGTATATCTTTTAAGTGAGTAGGCCCCCAGCATGGCAGGTTGTTAGGCTCAGGGCCTTACAGTTGCTGTAAGCCTCTAGCCTGTTAGGTCTCTTGTCAGCTCTCTGAGGATTGCAGATGGGTGGGGCTGGCCTCAGGCATAGGAGAACCCAATTGCTTCAGGCTTTGGAATGTGGGGCAAACCCCCTATGTGGGTCTTTGAGACGCACAAGTCTTCTGCAACTGACAAGCTCTGCTGCCCACAGGTCCACACACACAGTCAACACAGTCCTGCCCCGTGTGCGCACCCTGACCTCCCCAAGCGGACCCAGTCTCTCCACAGCGGGAGCCCCACACACTCTACCACCGCCCCACACTCTCCACCCGCTCCTTGTGCACACCCTGCCACGCTAAAGTCGGCTCAGTTGCCAGGCTGCAGAGAATCCAGTCACCAATCTATGCAGGCCCACAAGTTGCCTGAGGGCTTGTTGTTGGGTGGGACCAGTCTCTAGGGTGGGCTGCCTGCCCTGGCTGAGCTGGATTAAATCGGTGCTCTAGCGGGTGGGGCAGACCCTGGGCTAGCAGGTCCCAGGGAGAACTCCAATTGCCTCTGTGTCAGCATGCCCACACCAGGCCACAGCCATGGCCGCCGCCAATGTCCCAGTCCCTGGAGAGGTCTCACCCCTCACCGAGATGCACTCAGGGCCTATTAGGTGAGTCTCTTTTCACCACAGCACTGTGCACCTTTCTTTCTGGTGATTTTAGGATGCTTTCTGAAATGGGTGAATTTGCGCATGGGCCCTTTAAGAGCCGGTTTTAGTTTCTTTGTGAACCGGGTTTTCTGGGGGTGCTCCCCAATGTTTTAGTAGCAGGCACAGTCAGATATTATGCCGCTGGTCTTGATTGTGCTGGGTTCACAAAATGCCCACAGCGGGGATGCTCCCCGGCTCAGGGTCCCGCGCCTTCAGGGAGGCTGCGTACCTGTGAGCTGCTCCCGGCGGCTGTGAAGCTGGCGGCTTGTGAAGGCGGCGTTTTTCCTCTTCAGAAGGGAGTCTCTGCCTCTTCCACCTCAGTGAGGATTGTCCGTTGTTGCAGGAGTTCCCCTTATCCAGTTTTCAGTTCTGTCTCAGGGGTAATTTTTCCACGAGTAGTTGTAAATTGGCTGTGTCCACGGGAGGAGGTGAGTTCCGAGTCTGCTTAGGCCGCCATCTTGACTTCTGTCTCCGTGACATCCGCTCTTATGTATGAAATAACACCTAGGTGTCTGTGAAATCCCTCACATTTTACTCTGACTTAAATCCCACATGTGTGTATTGTGTAACACTCATTATATGTGAATTCACACTCATTTTCCTGAGAGACACCACCCCCATTGTCTGTGACTTCACCAGGTTGGTGTGTGCCTTCACACACATTGCGTGTCTGACATCACTCAATGTGTGTGTGACATCACACCAATGGTGTATGTGTGACAAGGCTCACATTTGTGTGTGAAAACACACCCATTGATATGTGTGACACCATTCACCTGTTTTGTGACATAATTCACATTTTTATGTATGACATCATACCTATTGTGTGTGACAAATTTCACATATGTTGAAATCAAACCAATTGTGTGTGGGTTAGGGTTAGTGTTAACATTAGGTTTAGAGTTTTGGTTAGGGTTAAGGTTAGGGATAGAACTAGGGTTAGGGTTAAGGCTAGGGCTGGGTCTAAGGCGAGGGTTAGGTTTAGCGTTTAGGTTTAGGGCTATGTTAATAGCCCTAGCTAGGTTAGGGTATGTTTAGGTTTAGGGCTAAGGCTAGGGTGAGGGCTAGGTTTAGGGTTATTGCCAGGGTTACGGATAGGTCTAGGGTGTGGGTTAGGGCTATGATTAGAGTTAGGTTTAGTGTTAGGTTTAGGGCTAGTGTTAGTATTAGGGTTAGGGTGAGGGTGAGGGTTAGAGTTAGGGTTACTGCTAGGGCTAGGCTTACGGTTAAGTTTAGTGTCATGGTTAGGTTTAGTGTTAGGGTTAGGGTTAGTGTTACAGCTGGGGTATGTCCAGGGACAGGATTAGGATTAGATTTAGTGCTAGGTTTAGGTCTAGGGATACTGTTAGCTCTAGACTTAGAGTTAGGGCTAGTGTTAGGTCTAGAGCTAAGGCTAGGCCCTGTGTTCTGGCTAGGGTTACAGTGGTAACCCTATGGTTAGGGCTAGGTCTAGGTCTAGGTCTAGGGCTAGCATTAGGGCTAGGGTTAGAGTTAGGTTGAGGGCTATGGTTAATGTTAAGTTTATGTTTAGGGTTAGTCCTAGTGCTGGGGTCAAGGTTAGGGTTCTTGTTAGTGTTCAGATTCAGGTTTATGTTCGGGTAAGGGTTTGGGTTCGTGTTTGGTTTCTGGTTTGGTGAGGTTTAGGGTTAGGCTTATGGGTTAGGGTCAGTTTTAGGGTTAGAGTGAGGGTTAAAGTTAGAATTAGGATTAAGTCTGTGCTGTGGTTAGGGTTAGGTTACAGATTAGGGTTAGGATTAGCATTAGCTTTAAGGTTATGTTAGTGATAGCACTAGGGCTAGGGTTAGGGTTCGGTTTATGGATAGGATTTGGGTTAGCATTAGGATTAATACTCCGTTTAGGGTTAGGGTTACACGTAGTGGTAGATGTTGGTTTTGGGCTACAGTTCGGTTTAGTGTTAGTGTTATGGCTAGGGCTAGATTGAGCATTAGGGTTAGTGCCATGGTTCAGGTTAGGGCTAGGGTTAGGTTTAGAGTTAAGTCTAGGTCTAGCGTTATGGTTAGGGCTATGGCTAGGATCATGGTTCGGTTTAGGGTCATGGTTTGTGTTAGACTTAGTGGCAGGGGTACTGTTAGGTTTAGGGTTAAAGATTGGGTTATTGGTTGGGAATGGGAGAGATCGGTTTAGAGTCATGGTTAGGGTTAGGATTAGCATTAGTGTTGTGGCTACGGTTAGGGATAAGGTTAGTGTTAGAGTTAGGGTTAGGGCCAGGGCTCGGGTTAGAACTGGGGTTAGACTTAGGGCTAGGGATAGGTCTGTGGTTAGGGTTAGTGTTAGGGCTAGTGTAAGGGTCCGGTCTAGGGCTGGGTTAGAATTAGATCTAGGACAAGTGTTAAGGTTAGCGTTACACTTAAGGTTAGGGTTTGGCATAGGGCTAGGTTTAGGCTTAGGGTTGTTTTAGGCTTAGGTTTGGAATATGGGTAGCGGTTTTGGTTGGGGTTGGGGATAGGGTTATTGTTAGGGCTTAGGGTTGGGTTAGGAACAGAGTTCTGGTTAGTCTTAGGGCTAGGGTTAGGGCTAGGGTTAGAGTTATGCTTGGGGTAGGTTTAGTGTTTGGGTGAGGGTCAGGTGTATGGTTAGCGTTAGGATTAGGTTTTGGGAAAGGCTTAGGTTTAGGTCTAGGGTTAGAGCTAAGGTTAGGTTTAGGGTTAGAGTTCAGTTAGGTTTATGGCTATGGTTAGTGTTAGGGCTAGGGTTAGTGCTAGGTTGCTGGTAGGGCTAGGGCTGCGGCTGGCTTTAGGCTTATGGCTATGGCTAGGATTAGGGTTAGTGTTAGGGTTAATGCTGCATGTGTTAGCATTTGGGTTATGGGTAGGGTCAGGGTTAACTTTAGGGTTATGTGTAAGGTTAGGTTTGTATTTAGGGTAAGCGTGGGGCTGGCCCCATGGCTTAGCAGTTAAGTGCGCGGGATCTGCTGTTGGTGACCCAGCTTTGGATCCCAGGTGCACACCGACACACTGCATCTCCGGCCATGCTGATGCCGTGTCCCACATACAGCAACTAGAAGGATGTGCAGCTATAACATACAACTATCTACTGTGGCTTTGGGGGAAAAAATAGGGTAAGCGTTAAGGTGACGGGTAGGAGTAGCGGTAGAGTTAGAGGTAAGTTTAGAGTTGGGTTAGCGTTAGGGTTATGGTTGGGGTAGTGTTAGGGTTTGGTTTAGGGCTACTGTTAGTGTTAGCATTAAGGTTAGGGCTAGGGCTAGGGTTAGGGCTAGAGTTAGGCTTAGGGTTAGGGGTAGGGTTAAGGTTAGCACTAGGTCTAGGGCTAAGGTTAGTGTTAGTGTTAGTTCTAGGGCTAGGTCTAGGGTTACTGTTAGGGTTAGAGTATGGGTTAGGGCTAGGCATAGGGTTAGGGTGAGGGTTAGGGTTAAGGCTATGTTAGGGTTAGTGTTAGGTTTAGAGCTATATTTATGTCTGTGGTTTGGTTAGGGTTAGGACTAGGGCTTGTGTTGGGGTTAGGGTTAGGGCTATGATTAGGTCATGGTTAGCATTAGGGTTAGGGCTACTGTTGGGTTAGAGTTAGGGTTAGGGTTGTGGTTAGGGTCAGGTCTACGGCTAGGGTAGAAGTTACGCCTATGGCTACGGTTATGGTTAGGTTTATGGTTACAGTTACAGTTATAGTTAGTTGTATGTCTCGGGTTAGTCTCAGGTCTCTGTCTAGGGTTTGAGTTAGCCCTAGGTCTATGTCTAGGTTTAGTGTCAGGGTTAGGTTTAGGGTTAGTACTAGAGCTACATTTAGGTTTACGTTTAGGGGAAGGGTTAGAGTTACATCTAGGGTTAGGATAGGGTTAGAGTTAGGGCTAGGGTTAGGGTTCGATCTATGGTTATGGTTAAGGTTATGGTTGTGTTAGGTTAGGTTTAGTGCTAGATTTACGGGGAGGTCTAGCGTTAGGGTTACTGTTAGGACAAGGGTTAGGGTTAGGGCTAGGTTTAGGCCTTGGATTAGCCTTAGGTTTAACCTTAGGGTTTAGGTTAGGTTTATAGCTACAGTTAGGGTTAAGTCTAGAGTTAGCGCTACAGTTAGGGTTAGGGCTAGGGTTGGTCTTTGGTTTAGGGTTAGGGCTAGAGTTCGGATTACAGTAGGGTTAGAGTTAGTTTTGGGCTAGAGTTAGGACTAGAGCTAGAACTAGGGCTTTCATTAGGGTTACGACTAAGTTAGGGATAGTGTTAAGGCTAGGGCTATGCTTAGGATAAAGGCTAGGGTTAGGATTAATGTTATGGTTAGGGTTAGGGATTGTTTAGGTTTTCAGTTAAGGGTAAGGGTAGAGGTAGTGTAAGGGTTAAGTTAGGATTAGGGCTGGTGTAGCGGTAAGAGTTGGGTTAGGGTGAGAGTTAGAGGAGTGGTAGGCTTAGGGGTAGGGTGAGGGTTGGGTTAGGGTTAGCGTTATGATGAGTGTTACGGCTGGTGGTAGCATGAGAGTTAGCGTTAGGGCTAGAGTTAGGGTTAGGGCTAGGATTATGCTGAGGGCTAGGGTTGGGCCTAGCATTGGGAGTAGGGTTAAGAATAGGGCTAGGATTAGGGTTATGGTTAACGTTATGGGTAGGGGCAATTTTAGGGCTACAGCTAGGGTTAGTGGTAGGTTAGGGTTACATTTAGGTTTAGGGTTTGGGTTAGGTATAGGCTTAGGTTTAGTGTCAGGTTTAGGGCTAGTATCATGGTTAAAAGTAAGATTAGGACTAGGGTTAGAGTTAGGGTTTGGACATGGGCTAGTGTTGGCATTAGGGTTAGGGCTAGGATTAGGGCATAGTTAACATTAGGGTTAGGGTTAATGATGGGTGATGGTTAGTGTTGGGTGATGGTTATTGTTAACGTTAGGGTCACCTCTAGGCTAGGGTTGGGGTTAGGCCTAGAGCTAGAATTAGAGTTAGGATTAGTTTTTAGTTTAGGGTTAGTCCTAGAGCTAGGGTTAGGTTTACTTTTAGTGGTAGAGTTAGTGTTAGAGGTAAGTTTAGTTTAGGGGTAGGGCTAGGGCAATTGCTGGGGCTCGGTTTTTGTTAGGGATAGGGTTACGTTTAGTGTTAGGGATCAAACTAAGGTTATGGTTGTGGCTTAGACTGGGGTAAGTGTTATGGTCAAGGTTAGCCTAGGGCTGAGTTAGAGTTAGGGTTAATGTTAGGCTTAGGGGAATGGGTAGGGTTGGAGTTAGAGATGGTTTAAGGTTAGGTTTAGAGGTAGTTTTAGAGTTAGGGTTAGTGATAGGGCTAGTGTTAGGGTTACGGTTAGAGCCAGGGCTATGGACAGGGTTAGGGTTAACGTTAGTGCTAGGACTAGATCTAGATTTATGATTAGGGTTAGAGTTAGGGTTAGAGTTAGGGTTAGTGTTAGGGTTTGAGCTATGGCTAGGGCTAGGGCTAAGTTTAGGGTCAGATTTAGGGCTAGGATTTGTGTTGGGTTAGGGCTAGCATTGAGGGTTAGGGTTAGGGATATGGTTAGGGTTAGAGTCAGGTGTAAAGGTAGAGTTTGGCATAGGGTAGTGTTAGGGTTTGTGTTATGGTTAGGACTAGTGTTAGGCTTAAAGGTAGGGCTAGGTCTAGGGCTAGGGCTAGAGTTAGGGTTAGTGTTAGGGTTAGTGTTAGGTCTAGCACTAGCGTGAGGGTAGGATTAGGGTTAGAATTAAGGTAAGATTAGGAGTTGGTAGGGTAAGGATTTGCTTTAGGGTTAGGTGTAGTGCAGGGTCACGGTTAGGGCTAGGTTTCAGGTTAAGGGTAGGGTTAGTGTTAGGGGTATGGGGATGGCTTTATAGTGGGTAATGGGGATGGCTTTTTAGTGTTTGGTTTGGTTGAGGGTTAGCATTAGTGTTTGTGCTAGGGTTATGGATATGTTAATGTTAGGGTTAAGGTCTGGGCCATGGCTAGGGTTAAGAGTAGGTCTAGATTTATGTCTAGGGCTAGGCCTGAGTTTAGAGTTAGGACTAGGACTATGGTTTATTTCATGTGTAGGGCTGGGTTAGTGTTAGGTCTAGGTCAATGTTTAACGTTAACATTACAGATGAGGTTAGTGCTAGGGTTAGGGTTACAGCTAGGGTTATGGTTACTGTGAGCGATAGTGTTAGGGTTAGGGTTAGGTTTAAGGTTGAGGTTGGGTTGAGGTTGGGTTAGGGTGAGAGTTAGGGCTCAGGGTGGTGATGGACTGTTAGTGCAATGGTTAGGATAGGACTATGGTTAGTGCTAGGTTTAGTGTTAAGTTTAGGGCTGGGTTAGTGCTAGGTCAGGTTTAGGGCTAGGGCTGTTGTTGGTTTTATGTTTAGGGCTATGGCTAGGATTAAGGTTGGGGTATGAATGGGTTAGGGTTAACGTTAGGGGTAGCGTTATGTGTAGAGCTGGGTTAGAGTTCGCGTTAGGTTTAGGGGTGGGGGTAGGGGTAGGGGTAGGGGTGGGGTTATGGGTCGGTTTGTATTATGGTTAGGTTTAGAGTTAATAGTAGGTGTAGGTGCAGGACTTGGATTAGTGTTAGGGTAAGGTTTATGGTTAAGGTTAGGTTTCGTACAGAGTTAATGTTAGTTTTATGGTTAACGTTAGGGTTATGTTTGGGCTTAAGCTTCCTTTAGGGTTAGGTTTAAGCTTAGGGTTGGGGTAGGGTTTGGATTAGGATTAGGGGAGGTGTGTAGGTGTAGGGGTAGAGTTAGGCTTAGGGTTAAGGTTTGTGTTAGTGCTAGAACTGGGGTTAGGGTTAGTGTTAGGCTTGGCTTAAGGTTAGGTTTAACAGAGTGGTACGTGTAGGGATAGTGTTAGCGTTAGTGTTAGCATTAGGGTTAGGGGTAAGTTTAGGGTTAGGGTTAGGTTTAGGGTTAGGGCTAGGGGTAAGGTTAGGATTATGGCTAGTGTTAGGAATAGTGTTATTATTAGGGATGGAGTTGAGGTTAAGTTTGGGTTAGGGTTAGGTTTAGTTTTATGGTTAGTGGTAGGGTTGGGGTTAGGGTTGCATTCGAGTTTGGCCTATGGTTATGGAGGGGCTAGGGTTTCGGTTAGGGTTATGATTAAGGGAGGAGTAGGTGTATGGATAGGTTTAGGGTTAGTGTTCGGGTTAAGGCCAGTGGTTGTTGTAGGGATTGGGTTAGGGTTAGTTTTAGGGTTAGGGTTAGATTTAGGTTTACTGCTAGTGTTAGAGTTGGCATTAGGGTCTAGAGTCACAGTTAGGGTTAAGGGTAGGTTTATGGTTAGGGGTAGGTCTGGGATACAATTAGGGTTAGTGTTTGGCTTTGTCTTAGGTTTAGGGTTAGGGTTAAGGCTGGGTCTAGGGCTGGTTTTAGGGTTAGGGTTAGTGCTAGGTTTAGGGCAAGGGTTTGGGTTAGGTTTAATGCTAAGATTAGTGTTGGGGTTAGGTTTGTGGTTGGGTTAAAGAGTTAATGTTAGTGTTCAGGGTAGTATTATGGGTAGGCATAAGGTTACGGTTAGGGTTAGCATTAGAGTTAGAGTTAGGGTTAGACTTAGGGGTAGGGGTTATCTAAGATTTAGGGTTATGGTTACAGTTAGGCATAGGGTAAGGGTTAGGTGTAGCGGTAGGTTTAGTGTTATGATTATTCTTAAGATTAGTGTTAGTGTTATCGCTAGGGATTGGGTTATTGTTAGGCTTAAGGTTAGGGTTAGGGTTACGGTTAGGTTTGGGTTTAGGGTTGGATTAGTGTTAGGGTTCGTGTTACTTTAAGTCTTAGGGTCTGGGTAAAGAGTGTTTTAGGGATAGAGGTAGGGTTACAGTTAAGGTTAGGGGTAGTGATACGGTTAGCTGTGGGAATTGCATTAAGGTTAACATTAGGGCCAGGGCTAGAGTTAGGTCTAGGGTTAAGTTTATGGCTAGGGGTTGGTCTAGGGCTTAGACTAGGGTTAGGTTCAGTTTTACTGTTAGGTTTAGTGTCAGATTCAGGACTAAGCATAGGGCTGCGTTTAGTGTTAGTGTTCGGGGTTAGGCTAAGTTTTAGGCCCAGTTTTAGGGTTAGGGTTACAGCTAGAGTTAGGTCTAGGGCTGGGGCTTGTGTTAGGATTATGGATAACATTAGGGTTAGTGTTAAGGCTAGGGATAGTGTAGGGGTCAGGTGAGGACAATGATTAGGGTTAGGGTTGGGGCTGGGTTTACGGCTAGGGTTAGTTCAAGACTTGGGTCAAGGTTAGTGTTAGGGTTATTGTTAGAAGTAGATTTAGGTTTAGGGTAAGGATTATGGTTAGGGTTCGGGTTAGGGCTAGGGTTGTATTAGTGTTAGGGTTATTGTTAGGATTAGAGTTAAGTATAGTGTTAGCCTTAGTGTTTAGAGTTAGTGTACTAGAGTTAGCATAGTGTTAGGGTTAGGGTTAAGGTTTGGGCAAGAGCTAGGTTTAGACATAGAGTTAGGGTTATGGCTAGTGTAAGGTCTGGGTTTTAGGGCTAGGGCTAGGATTAGTTTCAGCTGTAGGTTGGGTCAGGTCTAGATCTAGGGCAAGGGTTAGGGTTAGGGTTACAGTTAGGGTTAAGTTTAGGGCTAGGGATAGTGCCAGGGTTAGGGTTAAGTCTAGGACTAGGGTTGGTGTTAGGGATAGGGCTAGGCTTAGGCTTAGTGCTAATTCTTGAATTACTGTTATTGTTACTGTTAGTGTTTGGGTTGGTGTTGTGTTGCGCTAAGTGTCAGGTATAGGGTTAGTGGTAGGCCTAGGTTTAGTGTAGGGGTAATTGTAGCTTTAGACTTAGGGTTAGGGTTAGGTATAAGGTTATGTCTAGGGCTATGGTTAGGGTTAGGGTTAGGTTTAGGGCTATGATGAAAATTAGGCTTAACGTTCGGATTAATGTTAACATTAGTTTTAGGGCTGGGGTTGGGGTTTGTATCATGAACCCTAACCCAACTTTAGCTCTAACCCTAAACCTACCCCAAGCCCTAAAACTCCCCCTAGCCCTAACCCTAATAATATGCCTACCCCTATGACTCACTGTAACTGTAACCCTAAGCCAACTCTAACCCCAACTTAAAACCTAGTCCTAGCCCTAGCTGTAACAGTAACCCTAACGCTAGCATAACCCTAACTCTAACCCTAATCTTAACCCAAACCAAAACCCTACGCCTAATCCTACACTTTCCATTGTCCCACCCTAAGGCACACAGGACACTAACGTCAGACCTAACCCTAATCATACACCTAGCTCTAACCTCAAAACCCGCCCCGTCCCAAACCATAAAAATAAATCTAGTGATAAACCTAAAAAGAAACCTAACCCTAAATGTAATAACTAAACTTAGCCCTAAGCCCAGCCTTAACGATAACTCTTGCCATAACTCTAACCCTGTCACTACACGTACTCCTAACTCTCACCCTAACCCTACATGTAATCCAACCCTAATCTTATCCCTAGCCCTTGCTGTAGCCCTAAACCAGTCCTAACACAAACACTAACCCTATTCCTAATCCTACCCCGACTGCTAAACCTAACCTTAACGGAAACACAAACCACATCATCTAACTCTAAGAATAACCATAACACTAAACCTAGCCCTAGCCCTAAACATAACCCAGCGCAGGCCCTAACTCTCACCCTAACCCTACCCCTAACCCTAACTCTAGTCCTAACACTAACCCGAACCCTACCACTAATCGTAACCCTAACCCGAACCTGAAACCTAACCCGCCCTAATCTGAGCACTAACTCTAAGACTAAACATAACTCTAACCCTAACATGAACCTTAACAGTAAACCTAATCCAACCCAACCCTAACCTTAAACCTTGCCCTAAGCATAAGCCGAACCCTAACCCAAACCCTAAACCGAGCCCCAAATTTAACCCTAACCTGAAGCTTAATCCGACACTAAACCTAAACCTAAACTTATCCCGACCCGAAACCTAAACCTTACCCTAATCCAAAGGCAAACCTCAAAATAAAGCTAAGCCTAACCTCACAATAACCCTAACCCTAAACCTAACATGAACACAAATCGGAACGCTAACCTAAACAGAAATCTAGCCCTAAACCGACCCAGAACCCAACCCTACCCCTAAAACTAACCCTAACCCTAAGGTGAACACTAACCCTAACCCGAACCCGAACCCGAATCCAAACCCTAACCCTAACTCAAACGCTAACTCGAACCCTAACAATAAACCTAACCTGATACTGACACCAAACACTAACCATAACCCTAATCCAAACACTAACCTCACCCTAAACCTTAACACAACCCTAACAGTAACCCTAATCCTAACTGTCCCAACAAAGCAAAACATAACCCTAACCCAAACTGGAAAATGAACTCGAACCCTAGCCGTAACCCTAACCCGAAAACAACCCTTACCTTAAACCTAAACCTAAACTTAACATGAAAATTAACCCTACCCTTATCAGCAATCCTAGCCCGAACTGTAACCCTAACCCTAAACCTAATCTTAGCCCGACTCTAACCCTAAGCCTAACCAGAACACGAAACTGAACCTTAAGCCTAACCCTAACTCGAACACCAGCCCTAACACTAAAACTAAACATTACCCTAACCTGAACCCTACTGCTAACCCTAACCTTAACCTGAACTCTAAACATAATTCTAACCCTAATGCTAACCCTAACCCTAATCCAAACCCAACGCTAACCCTAACCCTAACCCTAACCCTAGACCTAAATCGAACCCTAACCCTAGCCATAACCCTAATCGGAAACCAAAACTTAAACCTAACCCCAACCCTAACCCGAACCCAACCCAAAGCCTAACCCTAACCCTAGCCCTAACCCTAACCCTAACCCTAACCCTAACAAGAAACCTAACGCTAAAGCTAAGCCTTTTTCGAACTTGAAACCTAATAATAACCCTAATCCGAATACTAACCCTAACCTCAGCCTAACCCAAAGCCTAACACTAAAGCGAACACTAACCTGAATCCTAACCCTAACAAGAACTCTAACACTAACCTGAAGACTAACCCAACCACAACCCTAAGTCTAAACCGATATCAAAACCAAACCCTGACCCTGACATTAACCAGCAAACTAACACTAACACTACACCTAACCCTAACCCTAAATCTAACTCGAACCCTAACACTAACCCTAATGCTAAACTGAACCTGACCACTGACCCTAACCCTAAGCATAACCCTAAACTCTAACACTAACCCTACACGTAAAACAAACCTGTACCAAACCCAAACCCTAACACTAACCAGAACCATAACCCTAATGCTAACCATAACCCTAACCCCAATACTAACAGAAACCCTAACCCTTACACTAACCAGATGATAACGCTATGCTAAATGAACCCTAACCCTAACCTGAAATCTCACCCAAACCTGGCAACCAACCATAAGCCTAACCTCAACCCTAACACTAACCTAAACTCCAACATACTATTAAAACGAATCATAACCCTATGCCTAACCAGAACCATAAACCTAACCCTAACCAGAAACATATACCTAAATATAAACCTAACACTAACCCAAAAACGAAACCTAACCCTAAAACTGACAGTAAACGGAAACCAAGCATAACAGTAACGTAAGACTAAGAGTACCCCAGGAAATGGCTTTGGGGAGAAAAGCATGATGAAGGGCACGAGTGAGACCTTATGTCTGAGTGCAAAGCTGCCAGGCAGAGGGCGAGAGGATGGCTGGCTTGGGTCGCCTGCTTTCTCCAAAGGAGGCTGCACAACCAGCTGAACATGCTACCAGGGCCAGGACACTTCCAAGGGGACAAGTTCCTGAGGACATAGCCCTGGGGACGGCCGTCAAGTCTCCTGGGGGTTGTGCTGGGCCCCGTCAGTGGAGGAAGCAGCCAGGCAACAGGTGTGCCAGAGGTGACATCAGGCAGCCTGCCAGACCCGGGTCCCTGTCCTGCCCAGGCCTCCTGAGGGAGGACTATGGTCGTGGTAGTGGCGAGTTGGGTGGGGCTGCCGTCTATCCTGTCCCAGGATGACCAGGGAGAGGGCGCCTGGAGATGGGCTGCCCCTGGCCAGGTCTGAGGGACCGACTCAGCTCGGGGCAGTTGAGGGCAGAGAGATAATCCACCTCTGCCCTTTCCCTACAGGTTCTTAGGGCTGGCCAATTCCTTAACAAGACAGGTTGTCTGGAGAAAATCAGACCCAGCTGAAGAACATGTGTCCATGGGAGAAACACGGGAAACTGAGTCTCTCCACACACTGGCAGAGATTCTTATCTAGCATACTCTCCTGAGCTAATGACAAAGGTGGATGTCGTGGGTTGGCCTGTGGGAAGGGAGAGGGTAGGAAGATGATTGTCATGCCAAGGGACATGTAAAGGCTTGTCTGAACCATTTCCCCTGCACTGGGGTCAGGTCCGGAAGGGCCGGTACGGAGGTGAGCAGGAACTGGCCTCTCTGTGGTGGGGCTGGCCCCGGGGCGGGCGTGAGGGCGGTGGGTGGAAGTGGGATGACGTGTGAGTTGGCACCAGTCAGTGGTGGAGGCAGCAACTCAGAGGCCAGGAGTCTCTATCTCTCTCCCTCTCTGTCTCTCTGTCTCTCTCTCTCTCCCTCAGGGACCTGAGGAGTGTAAGGTGGCGCCCCCTGCCCACCTCACTTACTTCTCCCATGGACCCTTCTTTCTCTGACCTCTCCGGGAGCCCTGTGGGCTTGGGTTCAACCCCCCACACCCCCACACAGGCCCAGGGTGCATGCGCGACCACCGGGGCCTAGGGCTTGCCTCGAGGTCCTCAGTGAAGTCTCTGCCCTCCCGCCAGGCTCTGACCGGCTGGCGCCACCCAGCTACAGCTGTTCCATCACCGCCCTTCTGGACTTGGCTTCAGCTGTTGTCTCCCTCCCCTCCCCCACTCCCACTCAGCTTGGAGGCCGCTTCCCTGCCTTGGAAACATTGTTCACGTCCTGATGGCCACAGGCATACCGGGCTTCAATCTCAAGGCTGTGCCTGGGCCAGCTGCTTCATCCCGGGTCTCATTTCTTCCTGAAAAGACAAAGTCGTGGCCTCACCCCATGTCTTCACTTTGCGACTGCAGCCAGGCCAGGTGTAGGAAAGGCTCTGTGGAGTCTGAAGAGCCGTGACTGGCATATGGCACCCCAGGGCTAAGGAGCCACGGCCATACTGGACTAGTCCTTCCCGCAACAGGTCCCTGCCTCCTCTCTGGAGTCGGGAAGGCCTGGCCATCCTAGTGCCCAGACCATGGTCCGGCGAGAAATCCGCCATGGAGGGCAGGCGTGAGGCCCTCTGCCTGAGGGCGTATATGGCACACCCAGGGCGACAGGAAGGCTGGCGCAGATCGCCTGTTTTTTTCAAAAGAGGCTGGCCTATTCGCTCATCCTCCAGCTCCAGGCCCATTTCGTGGAGGACCAGCTCAGAAGGAAAGAGCCTTGGTGCCTGCCGCCAAGTTTTTTGGGTGTGTTCTCACCCCCGTCAGAGGAGGAAGCCACTTGACAACTGCTGTGCCACACTTCGGGTGTTTTAGCCTCCCTCAGCCGGGTCCCTGCCATGCCCATGCCTACCTGCATGGCGGGACTACTAAGGTCTTGGCAGTTGCCAGTGGAGATAGTCGTTAGAGACTTAACTTGGGGTTGTAGTAAAAGAGCATAACATAACTGCATTGAGCTTGGGCTCTGTCATTTATGAGCTGTGTAACCTGGATGAGTTTTCTAGCCATTGTACCCAGTCTCTTCATCTATATAATTGTGAAAAGACCAACATCTACTACTTCGGGATATTTTGAGGATTATGTGTGTTAATGTATCTTCAAGCACAGAATTAACATTCAGAGTGTAGTGCCTGGTTCAGTAGAAGAGTTTGCTGCTGTTATTATAATTATCATTATTTCATGTCCTTCACTTCCTCGTGAGTTCCCTGTAAAACCAACCATGATCCATGGTGTCAACAGTTTTATTCCAGGTTCCTGCTTAATGGCCTGCAGAGGGAGCCTCGGACTCATAACCTCCTATTTTTATCCCAGTCTCTGGAGGGATGCATTTACCTCTTTCTTCTTGGCACTGAGGCACTGAATGGGGTCCCACACTCAACCCTGCATGTACTCCTTTTAATATCCCATGCTATTGAAACACTGTTTAGTGTTTACTTGGTGGCATCTACTCCCTGACATGAACAACGCACGGGATATAGGATTTAGGAAACATTGTTCCGTGTAGGGCTCTGATTTTATCATAACACAGATTACAGTTGATCAAGGGCCAAGGTAGAGTTCCTTGTTGCAAAAATCTTCAGAGATGACGGTGTTCTAATGTGATACCACCTGAAAATTAAGCCAGCACATAAAAGCAGATGTAGTTTTAAAAGGAAAAACACACAACTGAAAGAATTGATCCCATTAAATACACTATTCTATTTGTTTATGTATCAAATTACTGATAGGTAATAAGCAGGTGTACAGATAGTAGAATTATCAATTTCATAGAGAATTCTTTTAACAGTTGTTCATATCTTGTGTTTTACATCATTTATTAGGGTAATATTTTCATCTTGTGTCTCTATCTTTCTGAACTTTTCCAAGAGATATATTATCTTCTAAAATTTTAGGGAAAGTTAAAAAGAGTTATGAAACATTTGAAGTTGTTGATTTTGTATATTGGAGGAGGACTAGATTGCAAATGAATTGGTGATAATTAGAGTTTTATTTTGGTAAAAGATGGTAGTTGGTATTGATACCAGGATGTTCGTAACCTATTTTTTACATCATTATTTGATGTAGTTTCTAAAATGCCAGAACCGGTAATTTTAAATATAATAACTTGTCTCATTTTAAAATATGTGTTCTTGGAGAGGGTGACTGAGGTAAGTAGACAATAATTTACTGTAGTGACTTGTTTTTCTCCAATTAATCTGTTATAAACCCAGCAGCCATATAGCATTCTTTTGTCCAAATGACCTGATGGCACTTTCTTGACTTTTCTTGCTGTGACTCTAGCAATCTCGGGTCACACCACCCCCTCGCTCCTAGTCATGCTTTCATATGTAAGAGTAACATTGTCAATAATATGGTGACAAATTTGCACACAGTCTACAATTTACTAAAATATATATATCAATTGCAAGCTTTGATAACATAATTGTTAAGGAATGAACAATTTGCAGTGCACTTAACAGCTGATTGCTACACATTATTGTGTACTGACATCATGGTTAAAACCATTATTTGCAATTTTTCAAATTTCAAAAATTGAAAATTATTTCAATTTTATTTTAAAGGAAAGGGTTCAATGACTTTTTTCTTTTTGAAGAAGAAAGACTTGCATTTCCATCTTAGAAAATTGAGAACTGGATTTTAGCCCTTTTTCTTGTCTTCAGCTCTTCTTTATATTGGTTACTAATTCACATGTCCAGTTACTTCAGATCATGGTGCTATCTCCTCTGCCTTTTTCATGGCTCTCACATTAATTTATCCATAATCCATTCTGTGAAAGAGGTTTATCTCCACCTTCATATATTGAGGAAGGAACCGACCCTCCTTTATGTGAACTTGGAAAGAAAGGCCAAGGTGACGCCTCAGTGCCCCTCCCCACCAGTGAGCTGCAGATGGGCTGCAGATTCCTGTGACTCTTTTGGTCACCTCCTGGCTCCCTACATACTTGGCATTGTCTGCACGGAGAAGTCTATAGAAGCCGGCTGAAGGATAAGACTGGCTAGAAAGGACATCAGCAAGCAGTGTACTCCAAAATTTGTTGGCCAGAAACATTAATAAGAAGAAAACCTTTCCGTTTATCTTGTTTTCTCTTTATCTTCTCTCTCTTCATTTTCCTTTACTTATATGGTATAAACCCTATCCACCCCCCATGGTGGGATTTTTCAGTTCAAGACGAAGAGGGATTTTTGGCAATAGAACTTTGAACAACCAAAGTTATGCAAGATGAATAATTTCTGGAGACCTACTGTCCAACATGGGCCTATAGCTAACAATATTGTATTGTAGACTTAAAAATTTAGTAAGACGGTAGATTTATGTTGTGTTCCTACCTCAAAAGAAAAAAAGTATTTTAAAAAAGGAAGTTAAATTAAAAAAATAAAGAGGACAGGAGGAAATATTTGGAGGTGATGGATAGGTTAAGGACTTGATTGTAGTGATAGTTTCATGGGTGTATATTATCTCCAAACACATTAAGTTGTACACATTAAGTATGTACAGCTTTTTGTATGTCAGTCACACCTCAATAAAGTGTTTTGAAAATGTTTTTATTTGGCATATTCAGACATTTGGAATAGGACTAATATGGCTGGAATGAGATGATAAAAGACAGAATAGGCACATAATGAAAAAAAAAAGCCCATCATCTTTAAAGTACAATATTCCAGTCTTACCAAACAAAACAGCAAACAACTCACAGATACTTATTACCAAAGTTATCTCTTTACATTGCTAAATGTTCTGTCCAGTAAAATAATGCATGAAATAACATATTACAGAAATAAATAACGGGCTGGAGGAGAAAGCATGTTTACAAATTGTTTGTTGTTAGAATGCATCTGGCTGTAAATTAAAAAGAAAACAAACTAAATGTGCCTTTTAAAAAACAAATATTATATCCCATAAAAAAGACCAGAGTAATTTACTACAAAGATTCTTTGTGCCAGAAAAAATAAAATCACTGTTGTTGCATTATAAAGATGGAGAAGGAAATATGTTTCATTCCATTTGCTGTTCAGTTGATGAATATTGTCATAAATATCACTTTTTACAAAAAAAGTGAAACAATTTTAAAAAAAGGCCAGAGATATAATGACTCCATGGTCTCAAAGGCATGGCTGTTTAAAGTATTAGACCATAGCAAGCGAACAAAAAGACAAAAAGAGTGGGCATCTAGTCCTCTTGACTGTAAGTGCCACTCAAAAACACATCCTCCAAGTGGGGCCAACTATAATTGATTTAGAGCTGTCAACCTCCCCTCAATCACACGGCCTCATGGAGGAAGTTGAATGTCTAAGCACAACTGAGCTGCTGGTAGGAAGGGGACAGATGGGTCATGAATAGGCAACCAGTGGAATCTGCTTCCGTGTTTACTTACATAATGCAAAAAATATTTTAAATTACAATGCAAAAATATCTAATCAATTAATGGGATCTAAAATAATGTAGCAGGCCGGCCCTGTAGGGTAGTGGTTAAAATTCAGCATGCTCCAATTTGGTGGCCTGGGTTCATGGGTTCAAATCCCAGGCATAGACCTACACCACATATCAGCCATGCTGTGGTGGCAACTCACATACAAAATAGGGGAAGACTGGCACTGATGTTAGCTCAGTGCTAATCTTCCTCAATCAAAAGATAAATGAATGAATGAATGAATGAATGAATAAATAAATAAAAGATAAAAATAATGTATCAATAGTAATGATTTTCCTACATATCAATAGTAAAGTGTTTGATAATGCAGTATTAAAATCTCATTCTCACTCACAAAAACATAAAAATCTAATGCACAAAGTACATTAGTTAGACTGCGTTCAGCTGAAAGTGATAGAGAACCTCATAGTGGTCTTAAGTCATGACATTTGTTATTTATGTTACAAGAATTTCAGAAATAGACAGAAGCAAAGGCCTTTTTTTTCTATCAACATTTTGATAACAAAGACTCAGGCTCCATATAACTTTTGCTTGAATATGCTTAGTGTGTTGGATTTTATTTTTACAAGTGTCTGCCACTGCACAGCATCCACATGGGAAAGAACGAGGAAGAGTCAGCTATAGCATCCTATTTGATGCACATTTTATTTAGTGCAAGAAAGAGACCATACAATCAGATTGTCATTGATTTATGTCCATGGCGCATAACCCACAAGTGAGGTGGAGCACACTCTGGCAAAAATTAGCTTAGATCTGTCACAATCGGCTTTGTTCACTCAAAATTGTGGTTATAATAGCTAGGTAAAATGGAGGAAGGATACTAAGTAGGTAGTTACTGTATGTTATGCAAAGCATAGTTTTAATTTTGGCTAAAAATGTGTTTGAGAAATGCAAAAGAAAATGAATAAATTTAGCGCCATTAAATTTCCCAAATGGAATGTCTGAATATTACAAAAGTCTGTATCCTTTCCTAAATAATTTTTAGCTTTAAAACAGTTCAAACCACTTTATCAAAGGAATTTACTTTGAAAGTTAAGAATTTTACTACCTTTTTTACGAAACAAAAATCAAGTTAGAAAAATCGAGAAACAGGATTTATATAGAAAAGTGATTCAAAAAGAAAAGCTGTAATTACGGTAATTGCATTGTTCTAATATCATTTGTAGAAACAGGGACGAGAAAAGAATGCCCACTTTCAACAATAAGAATAGGTGCTTCATGCTCCAAGGTCAGAGTTGAGTAGTTGTGGCAGAGACCCTATAGCCCACAAAGCCTAAAATATTTGCTCTCTGTCCCTTTACAGTAAAAGTTTGCGAAATGCAAATTCATAGCCCAGGGCGCAGCCCTTGAATGATGGCTGATGGGCATGGCTGCATAGGCACTGCAGCTGCTTCACCCTCAGCTGAGATGACTTGGTCCCATGTGTTCTTCTTGGCTCACAGAGCTCCCCAGTGCAATTGAGCTCTAGGTGAGCACAGTGGTAAAGCACTTGATGTCCCTGATGCCCTGCCTTCCTTTTCCTGCCTCAATTTCCCCGTACCTCACTGGTGTGTTGCAAAATCCCCACCACCTAAAATATTCGCCCTTAATCCCTCAAGTTTATGGGAACATCCAACTAAAACAAGACCCAAACTTGGAACTTTTAGAGATGGATTATCACTTACTTGAAGCTAAAAGAATTCCGACATAGGAGGGGACTGTTTAATGTGAATATTATTAAGTTGTCTATGCAAGTTTGTGTCTCACAACCAAATAAGGTGTGGGCTGTGGGCCCTATGGTGCCAATGAGACTGTTTTTTGGTCTTGGGAATGTGGAAGAGTGGCTGACTGAAACACCAAGACTTTCCTTTCCTTTTCAAATAGAGATCAATGTATAGGGCGTCCAGGAAACCAGTATGCAAACAATGAGAGAAATCACTGTCTGATGAAAGTTGTGACATTTCTGGCATTTGAAGATTCTTTAGGGAAGACTCTGGCTTGCAGAGCTCCTTGCTTCTCTGTTGTCACAACAGTGGTCCCTGGGGTCTTTGTGAAGCACTTGGACACTCCCATAATCAAGGCCAACAATTGGACTCTCAGCTACATCCTGCTCATCTCCCTCACCCTCTGCTCCTTCTGCTCCTTACTCTTCTTTGGCCGACCCAACGCAACTACCTAATTATTCAACAAATCACATTTAGAGTTGTTTTTACTGTGGCTCTTTCCACTGTCTTGGCCAAAACTATTACTGTGGTTGTGGCCTTCAAGGTCACTGCACCAGGGAGAAGGATGTGGCAGTGGTTGGTGTCAGGGGCACCTAACTTCATCATTCCCATCTGCTTCTTTATCCAGCTGAGTCTCTGTGGGATCTGTCTGGGAACCTCTCCTTCCTTCATTGACACAGATGCACACTCTGAACACGGCCACATCTTCATCGTGTACAACAAGGGCTCAGTCACTGCCTTCTACTGTGTCCTGGGACACCTGGGATCCTTGGCCCTGGGCAGCTTCGCTGTTGCTTTCCTGGTCCAGAACCTGCCTGACATCTTTCATGATACAAAGTTCCTGACGTTCAGCATGCTGGTGTTCTGCAGTGTCTGGGTCACCTTCCTCTCCATCTGCCACAGCACCAAGGTCAAGGTCATGCCGGCCGTGGGGAATCTCTCCATTTTTGCCCCCAAGGTGGGGCTATTAGACTGCATCTTTGCCCCCAAGTGCTGCATTATCTTCCTAAGGCCAGAGAGAAACACATCAAGAGTGTTAAGGCATACAAATGTTTTAGGCGAAAATAATCAACATGTATTTTTTTTTACCATAATTTGCATACACCTGAAAAATAAACTACCAAATTTTTGCAAGCAGACTTTAAGTGCCAACTAAATTTACCTTACATCTCCAATTAATTTATTGCTTTACATTTCTTTGGCTTTGTCCAATGATCCTCGGGCATTCAAATGCACAAATACACAAAGATGAATATTACCTCAGATTAATTTTCCTCTAAAATTATCTGTGGTAGCTTGCAAAAATGGCCACACATCAGTCCTCTCCCTCCATCTGTGTGTTTTGTTAGTACCATCCCACTTTGACTCTTTGTGGACTTGGCCTTGTAACTTTCTTTGGTCAATTGGACACTAGTAAATGACATAAGCAAAGGCTTGAAAAACACCTTCTCATTGGTACTTCTCTTTCTCTGGCTGCGCTTCGGAAACCTGTGACCATCAATATGTAAGTGACATACTGCACATTTCTATCACTCCAGGTGACTTCAAGTCAACAATCAGATATGTGAGTAAGGCCATGGTAGATCATCCAATCCCACCTGAACCATTAATAGGTCCAGATCAAAGATCTGCCCAGCTAACCCACAGAATCTTGAGAAAAATAAGTCATTCTTCCTTTAAGTCACCAAATTTTAGGATGGTTATACTGCAAAAGCTAACTGATACATGATACTGTTATTGAAATTTGTCGTTTCATTATAGGTTTAATTACCACAGATTTCTATTTCTTTATCCAATACTGTAGACTAAAATATTCCTCTCAAGATTCAGTTTCTAAAAGAAAATCTGACACCATACCATCGTCCATTGTATATTCCTCATCCCTCTTTTCAACAACACATCTTTAAGAATATATATTAAGAATAACTTCACTAATTTTATGATCATGGATATTCTTCTGTATTGTCATCCACCACTGTTATGCACTGAGAATTTCTACTTTTAATTTTAGCCTTATAATCCATTTGGAGTGATTTCCTTGTGAATAATGTTAGTCGATGGTCCAATGTTTTATTTTGCAAAGGGATATCTTATTGTCTATAAAACAATTACTGTATCATTTTAAAAGTTTATTTTAAATACAGTGAATCTGAATGATGCTTGGAAAATGGATATTCTTTTCATTCATGATTGTAGTATATCTCTCCATTTCTTCAGAGCTTCTAGGTCCTTTGGTGTATCTTTGTAATCTTCTTCATTTATCCCACATAAATTTTCAATTATATAACTACATATGGCTTCCTGTTGCATAAATCCAATTATTTTAAATATTTCATTTCTCCTATGACTAGAATAATTACTTATAGGTTTAAACTAGTTCTGGCTCATATAAACATATTTTTCATATGGTTACCTAGTATCTTTTCACACTAGCTAACGTATTTAAAAGTTATAAATTGTATAAGTTATTTCTCACTAAAATAACAGATTTTTCTCTTCTTCTCTAATATTATTTACCTTATTCTATCTATTCTCATTTTTAAATGACTGGGCTCTCTGGTGCTACATTGAATCACAATAATGTTTTCCAGGAGCATTTTCCTCTTCTGAAGTGTAGCATGAACACCAGATAAATTCTTTGTCAGGGCAAAGCAGTCATCTAAGAGAGAGAAAACAAACACGTGAAAAAGAAAACAAAAACAAAAACCATTTCTACCTGGAAGTCAACAGACTTCCCTCTCTTGGCTATTTAGTGCTAGACATGTTTTGACAATATACCCACTGAGAATTAGTGGATCTCACTCTAGTTCCAGGAATTAATCTTGGTCAAATAGTTTAACCTCTTTAGACTTTCTTCATCTGTATTATGGAGAGCTTGAAAAGTGTTTTTCAGTTTTATAGTCCTATGATTCCAAGGTGCCCTTTACCCAGACGCACTTGACAAAGACCAGAGTGAATTTTCAGTTATCTACTTCTCCATCAACATTGTTATCCACATCATCACTTAGGGAGGAAGATTGCCCCTGAGATAACATCTGAGCCAATTCTCCTCTAATTTTTGCCTGTAGGATGCACCACTCCTCAAGAATGGCTTGAGGAGTGGTGCATTAAGTGTCTGCTGGTGTAGAGGCCTGTGCCGGGAATCCGAACCAGTGAACCTCAGGCCACCAAAGCATAACACGGGAACTTAACCACTACGCCCCTTGGCCAAGCACACAATGTTATTTTTGTCTGAGGAAGAGGATGTATGGAAATACTTATCTATGGTTTGTAAATAGATATTTCATAAGGCAATTTTGTCTGTAAATATGCAAAGAGAGGGTTGCAATATGTCTTTGTACCTAAATATCTAAATGGAAACTTAACATGACTGGGCCAAGAAAGGACATGACAACATGATACATCTACAACTAATACATCTACACATACAAAGAACAAAAAAACCCACTATGTATTCGATTGGGATACATAGCATTAGGCTAGACTTGTTCAAAGACATTGAAACCCTGACCCCAAATTCTCACTTCCTCCACCCTACAAGGGATCCAGCTTTGGGTCATTCCGGAGACCCAAAAGTCCCAGGTCCAGCCGTTGCCCAACCTGGAGGGGCTCCACAAAGTCCCTTGACTTGTCACCATGAGGTTAAGGGTAGGAGTGTGCCAGAGTTCAGACAAGGGGGCTAAGTAGGGTGAACATGGATCTCAAACGTTAGCAGTTGTCCTAGCATCTTTCAGATGCACTAGATGCTGGACTTCCTGTTGGTTCAGAGTCAGGACTTCAATGGAGCACTTGTGGCTGCACCGGAATTGAACCAAGACGTGCACTGGAAGTGGACCAAGATCAGCACCAGAAGGTGAACACAGGCTTGCAAGTGGGAAGTGGAACATGGCTCCCACCAGTGTGAGTTGTGTGGCAAGTGGTACCATCTTAATGTAGAATGTGTGTGTGCCAGCAGTTGGCAGGAAACTGGAGTGATGGGCTTGATGTAAGGACTTTGTGGAGGGGATCTTTAAGGCCTGGGGACCACTAAGCTGTAGTTTGAATGGGTCTGAGTGCCCAATCCTGGTATGGTAAGGTGAGAGGTGAGACTAGCCCTTGTGAATTTTTGTTTGGTTGATTAAGTCAAACTCTGTCCTGAGATGGACTGGTAGGTGGACTTGGGGTTAAAACAGGTTCTTACAGATTGTCAGGGGCCCACACTCACCACTCCAATTCGACATATTACTGGAAGATCTAGCCAGAGTAATCAGGGAAGAAAAAGAAAATAAAAGACATCTGAATATGAAAAGTAAAATTAAAATGGTCTCAATTTGCAGATGATGTCATGACGTTTTTTTCCAAAAAAGTAAGAACTAATCAATGAATTCAGTAAAAGATACAAAATCAACATAAAAATCAGTAGCATTTCTGTTCACTATACATGTTTCTGTACATATTTCTACCTTTTGCGGGGACCAACTCAAAAAATTAACAGTAGCCTTGTCTCAAGTCAGAGGAGGTGGGTTTCAGTGTGGGAAGCCATAAGTTTATGTGGTGGTTGTAAAACCTGGAAGCCCTTGCCTCAGCCAGAGTCTCATGTCTGTTAGTATTGCATGCATTTTGCAATTCCCAACTCAGTAGTCATGTAACTTTAATATTTTTATATTAAGAATATATTTTACTTAACCCAGTATGTCAAGAAGTATTATGATCTCAATATATGATCAGTATAAATGTTATTATTGAGATCTTCTCTATTCACTTTTTTCATACAAAGTTTTTTTTTAAATCCATGCATATTTTACACTCATAACATATCTCAATTTGGACTAACCATACTTTAAATGCTCAATAATGACATATGGCCAGTAGGTACCAGATTGGCTAACAAAATAATTAATAGATATTATGTTTTTGGAGCTGTTTTAGATTTATGGAAAAATTGAGATGAGAGTACAGAGTCCCCATATACTCCCTCCTCCCTGCACACAAGCACAGTTTCCATTATTATTAACATCTTGCATTATCGTGGTATATTAGCTATAATTCAGGTAGGAGATTGATACATTATTAACTGAGAACTATAGTTTACGTTAGGGTTCACTCTTTGTCTTGTACATTCTGTGGGTTTTGGGAAATGTATCCTGTGCCCTACATTACAGTATCAAACAGAAGAATCATTTTCCTGCCATAAAAGTGCACTGTGCTCCAGGGCCAGATAGATGTATAGCTGTGGCCCTTGTCATTGATGTTTGGGGTGATGGGAACATAGGTGTTTTCCAGCTTGTATCCTCCACTTTACGATGAAAAATAAAGGAAATTCCCACATAGTCCCATGTTCTCACAACAGCATAAATAGTGGAGGAAACTAATGCTGAAGGTGTGGAAGTGGATCATCACAACATATTGATCCCTGGGATTAACAAGTTTAAAAGAACTGAGGAAGAGGAAAGAAGGAAGATTTTTAAGAATCAAAAATGTAACTTTATTTCTGCATTGATCTTGAGCTATGGATTTGGAATTTTCTGAATTCAGCCTGACTGTTGCTTCCCCAGGCAGGGATTCATGTGCTTATGGTGTTTCTGCACTCATGATTGGTGTGCAGCCCTGTATGCGTCCCACATGGAATGTCCTGTGGCTGTCCTGGGCCCTGGGTGTATCAAGCTCTCCCTCCCTATCTTGGACTTTGGAGGGAGAGATGCTGGAATGTTCTTGGCTGAGCCCTGACTGACATGGATACTTTCTGAGTCTTTCACCTTATATTTGATATCACATCCTCTGATGCAGTTATTTTGCAGCATCGCAAATGGCATTCATGTGGATGGCTTGTTGACAAAGGCTTGTGACCCCATCTGCCCAAGAGGAGGTGGTCCCTGGAGCCTTGCTATCCAGAGACGCGGGTGAAATCATAGTGCCTAAGGCTGGATAGGATGTTCCTCAAACATGTTTTCCAACTGGTGTTTTTCACCTGGACACAGGACCTCAGATGCAGAGACCCGGGGCAGAGAGGGGTCTGGATCTCACCAGGGGAGAGGAAGAGACTGCTGAAAGGCATCGGGGGGCATTAGAATTGCTTTTCTAGTCCACAAAAACAACATATACACATGTGTGCATTTGTGTCTGTGTTACTATAGGTGACATGTGTAGATATCTCCTTAGGCTGCATGTTCCACCTCTGCTTCTGCTGCCTGACACCTCAAGCAGAAGCAGGGCTTTGCAGAGGCTTCTAAGAAGTTCCTTTTGATTTTCTTCTTCCTGTTGCTGCAGTTTCCTCTATTTGTGTGTCCTTTGGCTTATCCTGACTGCTTTTTGAGAATGGAACCCAGTGCATACAAGGATGGAGATGTGGTTATTTGTGGGTTTTCCCCCTTTATACTTATTTCTTACACAGAGGGATCAAGAAGCCTAAAAAGGATGTCACTTTGCAGAGGTAAGTGAACCTTTATTTATATTCTGCTTGATTATTATGATGAATGATGCCTATGGGATCTGTGGACGGATAGACCAGGGCGCTCTGCATCACCTGTCCTGTCTTTCCCCGGCATCCCCACCTTCCCAGAACTGTCCATTATTATCTCTGTCTCTTCCCGCTGACTTTCTTGCTTCCTTCAAAGGAGAGAACAGTGTTTTTATATTTTCCAGTTTTCTTCCTTTCAGTGTTCAATTTTCAGGGCTAGAAGCTTAGTGAGACAGCACTTTCCACCAACATACTCCACCATCTCTGCCCTTCCTCCTGCCTCAGCTGCCGCTGCATAGTGTTCTACCTTCAGATCTGTTGGGGGGAGAATCCCAGCCTGTACAGAGGAGCCCCTGGGTGGGAGTGACCCTGTGTGCCTGTCCCTCACCCGTCTGTAGTTGTGACTTATTGTCTTTGTTTTAAGCAAGGGCTCGAGAGCGCTTTTTTTTGGTGTTAGTTATTTTTACAAAAGCATGTTAAGGAAGTGTCCTCCAAAAAGAATGTGTTTTAGAGAAGTGGATCCTAAATTTTATCAAATGCTTTATATACTTCATGAGCATATTGTGTTTTTTTCCTGGCAGAAAGGTGAGGACATTAAAAGTGAAGATATTAAAAAATTATCTAATTTTCTAATAGTCTGTTTAAGATGATTCCTTGCTCACATTTTCTTTTTGGTGCTGGTAACAGGCTCACGTTAACTTCATAATTAATAGAGATATATCTTCTGATTCTATATTCTGGAAGTTTCCCGGTAGAGTAAACATCTATTCTTAAGTTTTAGAAACAATTCATCTGTAAACACATCTAACCCACCATATATTTGGAATTTTCTTTCCTAAAAACTCTCTTGAAACCATAAAGAACATTTGTATAATTTTCTATTTGAGCCAGTTTGAGTAATTCCAGTTTCATTTAAAAAGCAGCTTTATCATTGAGATCCCAAAAGGCATCTCCATGTGCAGATGCACAACATTCTCTCTGACTTCGCTCCTGGTCCCATTTTCTCACCTAATGTTGTTGATGTTTGTCTTCCTCAAACAGTTTTTCTTTATCAGACTTGTCTGAATGATGCGTATTTTATTGAGTTTCCCAAAGAATCAGAGTGACTGATTACTTTTCCTCTGGACTTATTTTATATTTGTTTTATACTCTTATTTCTGCTTCTATCTCTTTTTCTAAATTATTTTTTTATGTTTTCTTTCTCCCTTCTCCTTGTTTTGAGAGTTTAATTCACTCGCTTTCCTTTTTATTTACTATTCAAGATATTTAATGCTTAGATATTTTCTCTCAGAACAGACAGTTTTCTTCTCTTCTTCCTTTCTCTCTCGTCTCTCTCCAGGGCTCCTTGCTATTCCTTTCTAATCATTGTTTTGATTTCCTGTTTGACCAAAGAGTTATTCATGAGAGTGATTAGTGGCTTATAAATTGTCTGATTTGTTTAAGATATGTTGGCAGTTAATGAACATTTTTGCGTGCAAGTTGTTTAAGGAACTGGACTTCAAATCTGCCTGTTCCTCTGATGAGCTACTGAGTCAGAATTTCTGTGGTTGCCCATGTATCTCTCTTCTGGTGGCTTCAGGAATTGATTACTATGTAGAAATTGCTTGCTGGATGAGGATAGGACCTAATGTTATAATAATATGGTTTCTTTGCTTTGGAGTAGGAAGTTTGAGATTTATATGCAGGCACATGTGTGTCTGTATATGTGTGTATCCAAAAATATTTAATGATAGATCAAGTTTAAAAATATGTACGATTCCTATAGTGACTGTTTTTGGACGAAGACTTAGAAGTTAGTTGAATACTCTTTCTATGGTTGTAGTTAGGTTCACTTTACTTCATACTTTTAAAATCCTTTTTTTTAAATATATGATTGAACATATACTTTTTGACTGCTACCCACCTTTTATTCCCTAAATATTTTGCCTTCAGATATGTGTACCATTATACACCTTCATATATAAATGTTTCATATTAGTTGTTCCTTTAATTTGTGAGCACATGTATGGAATATCAGTGACAATCCCCTTTCTTTCAGCATCTGTGTCAGTGTTATTTTCCTGTGTCTTCGTGGAATGTTGAGTAACATTCAATATTGAAAAAATGATTAAAGTAACTTCAGTATTCTATAATGAATATATGTAGCATTATCTCTGTGGTTCTACTTTTAAATTTCGTACTTTGCTTTTTTCTTTTTTCCTAGTTTTGCTCCATTTAAAGTAATTTTCCTTATTAAACTTTTCTCCACCATGTTGGATATATACATCTTTTTCACATTTTATTTTAGAAATATTTTTTTTGTTGTTGTTGTTGAGGAAAATTGGCCCTGGGTTAACATCCATGCCCATCTTCCTCTACTTTACATAGGACACCACCACAGCATGGCTTGATGAGCAGTGCATAAGTCCGCACCCGGAATCTGAACCCACGAACCCTAGGCCACCAGCAGCGTGTGCAAACTTAACCACTATGCCACCAGGCTGGCCCCTATTTTACAATATTTTTAATTTGAGAAATAAGAAGAACCCAGAATCTGAAGTCTTGCCTCACTGACTCCTTAATGTTGGATGAAAAATTAATTAGTATTTTACTTCTTTTCTTTTTCCTCAAATTCATTGTCTCTAGGTATAGATTAAGCTCTTGGTTCAAGATGGTTTTAAATTTTATGCACATTCTTTAAAGTAGTTTGTATTTTGCATTTTAAAAAATCACATTAACACAAAGTACTTAGACAATTTTTTTACTTTTTCAGTGTTTACTTCTTGGGTATGGTGCTTTTTTTTGAAACTCGTCATCCTCAAACTTGATTATGGATCTGAATTATCTAGAGGACTTGTTAAAACACAGAAGGTTTGCTGGACCCCACCCAAGACATTCTGATTCAGTAGGTCTCGAGTGGTGTTGGAGGACTAGCATATCCACATTGTGATTGGAAGTTCCTGTGCCAAACATTTCTTATTTTTTTATTTCAGAGGCAGTAAAATCCGTGTCTCAGTGTGAGGGCTGTCCCTACCCAATCCTTTTATTCTTCACAGGTGTTATGCCACAATAATCTTCTTGTACTCCTAACTCCACCTCAGCATTTGGAGGCCCCAACTGACACACAAACGTTCTTCATTTTTCCTCAGAAAGGAGTGCTTTATTTTCAGAAGTCTCACACAATCTGCAAAAAGTTTAATGTGGATGCTGTTCTCTGCTCTTTAGACATTGCAACTTGTTTCTACAACACCTGCCCCAATCTTCCTTGTTCTCAGTATTTAATGCTCTAACATTGGGAACACATGGGGCTTCTGGACATTCTGGACACTCTCCCTTCTTCAAGTTTAATTGATCATATAACATCTGAACTAAGTTGAACTAAAGTTGGCCATAACATGGCTTGTCACATGACCATCAGGTATATGTGTAGTGTGTGTGCACCTCACGGAAACAGAATGTTCCTGGAGTGTGCCTCACAATGATTCTCCTAAAATTTGATTAAATATGTTCTAAATAGAGGTTCTCAGTTTCAGTTAAATGTACCTAATCCATACATACATTACTGGTCTATAAAATTTTCTATATCATAAACTTATTTTGTTGAATAGCGTGTAAGTTATTTCTATGCTCCCAAGGTCACATGTTTGATTTTAAAATTTATTTTCCTTTCAACTTAAAGAAAGAATTTGTATTAAAAGAAAGAAATCCAAAGGAGTATCCAAGAGAATGAAATACTAGGAGTATGGAGGACTAGATACCTCTAAGGGGTTTCCCTCCACATAACACTATCTTCCATAAAATATAATGTTATTGCATTCTTGAGTTCACATGAAGTAAGCCAAATCTCAAAGGAAAGAAGAAGGAAATTGAAAGCACCAGACAAATTTGGATTCACCCAGTTGTCTAAGGCTAGTACGATCCTCTAATTAAAGGATTTGTCTTTGAGTCACCAGTGACTTGAGGGAATGAATCTGGGAGTCACAGATTAGTTGAGAGTCAAACAAAAAAGTCACTTAGCTTGGTGTCACCTCACATGACTGTGAGCAGAAACCAGTGACATTCTTCCCTGGAGGAAAGAATCTAAACTAAAGCCTTACATTCTGTACACATTAAAATCAGACAAAAATGAGCTCATGATCAATGTTCATCAAACAAATAAGGAATACATGCCATAGTCGCTAAGAGTCATCAAATCATGAACAAATTAAAAATAGAACAATAGATTTACACACTAAAACCTCCAATATTACATTTACCAACTTCAAGATATAACATAACTGTGTATAAAAAATGGAAAGACATAAAATGGAATAACAAAATCAAACAGGAGACTCTAGAAATGATCTGATATATTTGTCAAAGGGCCTTATAGAACTTTAAGAGATGAAAAATAAATAAATGTTGAGTTTTAAAACTCCATAGATGAGTTCTACAACAGAAGAGAGAATAGAAAACTAAATTTGAATTCTGAAGGAAGCAGAATGCAGCATAGAAAGACAAGGAACTAGAAAACATGAAAGATAAGGTAGATATGGAGATGATGAGAGAGAGTAAAGAAAAAAGAGAAATAAAATACTGTACAACAAAAACAAGTGAGTCATGAGGGTAAAACTGAAAGTTAAAGGGTCTATAAATTTCTCAGGAGATAAGAAACTATATCCGCTTCAGGCAATGTGGGCTGGAGGTAAAATAGAAGTAGAGAATATAACTCTCACCCAAATAGAGGAGATACAAGAGAATATGGAAAACAAGTATAAATCAATAAAATTTAATGGGAAATAACGTAACAAAACTTGTGGAAAAAATAGAAGGAAAACATATAGATAGTGGGAGCAAAACAAGGATATAAATAATCACAACAAATGTAAATGGAATAAATTCTCCACTTAAATACAGATAGTTAAATTTGATGCGACAATGACAAATTTAGCTGTATCTTGTTTAGAAGATGTGAAAACTAAAAAACATGGAAAACTAGAAATTCAAAATATAATAGAAGATATAAAGATATGCTAGGAAAATACCAATGAAAAATCAACCCAGGGTAGCTATAATAATATCAGAAAAAACAGATGAGGAAAAAAGCATAATTAGGAATTAAGTGGTTAATCCCCAATGCTATATAAGTTCAACTGATCATGAAGACATAGTCGTTGTTATACTACACACGATGTCATGTGAAGATAATATAGCCTCAACTAGGAAAGGAAGGAGGAGAAGGAAGAGAAGGAGAAGGAGAAGGAGGAGAAGACAAGAAGAAAAAGAAGGTGGAGGAGGAGGAAGTATAGGAGAAGGAGGCAGAGCAAGAGGAGAAATAATATATCATCATAGTGAAGAATTTAAACTTTCCTCTGAGACAAACCATAACATATATCTAATAATAGAGTATTTGAAAAATAAATTAGCAAGTTTGATTTAGTGGATGCACATCGAACCCTATACCCAACAAGTGAAGAACACCTATTCTTCACAAGGACACGGGGAACATTAACAAGCAGTGAGCATGAACTAGGGTACTAATCAATCCTCAAATAATAGAACACTTGAAATAAATACAAGTGACTGCTCTATTTTATTCTTGATGTTATTACAGATCCCAGGCAATAGAAATGCAGAGAATTTTCTTTGGCTTAGGTATTATTTGTGTGTAGAAAGTCTGTAGAAAAGATGAAGACAATATGGGCTATCAGGAATAGGTACCGTTAACGATTAATTTTAATTTTATATTTTTAAAATAAGAAATGGATGAGAAGCTCTTTAAACTTTACAATGCTCTCTCTCTTAGATTCCTAAGTGTTTCTAGTCCTTTCAGTCCTTCTTGATTCTGTCAATTGTTCCTGCCTGTTGATGATTCTTCCTTCATTGGATCTCTGAAGTTCACCTTAGTTTCCTGGTTTTGATGGTGGCAGACACACAGGTTTGAAGGGGCAGAGGCTTAGGCAATTTGATTGACAGCCTTCTGTTGCACCATTCTCAAGGTGCACATGTCATGCATCTATGCTTGTCACGTATCTTTCAGTTGCAATTACTCTTCCTCCCCAGGGCTATGTCCAATCTCATGCTAATATTGTTGCTCTTCTAGGAAGGATTTAATGGTGTGCTCATATAAACAAGCATTTTGGATCCTGAACCACAGAGCCATTTACAAGTCTAATCTGAATGTGATCTGTTTTTCCATTCATTGTACTTTCTTCTGTGTATTTAACCAGTTTCTTTCATGAGTGTGGAATTCAGTAAGGACGTTCCACAGCTGGAGTCAAGTGATTTCCTTTAGTTATAAATTCTAAGGCTTCAGGAGAACCATCTGTTGCCACAGACATTCGAGTCAATAGTAAATTCATTTTAATAAAGTCATTGTATTGCATTTGAAGGAAGTCATTTTGAGTATTTTCCCTAAGGATCCCTATCCCTCTATGTAGGTTTCAGTACAAGAACTACTAGTATGTTCTGTCCTTGGTTTTTGCCATTGAGGAAATCAACAGGAACCCTCATATTTTGCCCAACATGTCTCTGGAATTTGATCTCTATAATGCCCTGCCCAGTGAACGGAGGACATTGGAGAGGTCCCTGATTTGGCTTTCAGAGTTGGGCAAGGACATCCCTAATTACAACTGCAGGAGAGACAGCAAGTCTCTAGCGGTCCTTACAGGAACCACCTGGGCAATTTCTGCCCAGATTGGAACACTGCTGGAACTGTACAAATTTCCACAGGTAAGACTGCGTGGGATGGGGAGAGATGAAACCATGTCTCCTTTGGTGCCATTCTCAGGTGCCTAAAAAGGAAGAGAGGAGGACACTGGGTTTGTGCATCTCTCAAAGGATATGATCTCAAAGGGTAGGTGTACAGGACATTGATGGGGTATGACATTTCCTTTCTTTGGAGTAGAGAGCAGGTTGAGGTGGAAGGAGAGAAAGCAGTTTCCTGGAACACTGACTGATCTTATTTTCTAGAAAGCTTTCAGGGAGTGGAAAATGATTAGAAAATGAAATGAGCAATTGTCCCCTTCTACCACTCCAGGTGTTGCTGAACAGCCTTCAGGACTGAGACTCTGATTTTTGCCAATCATCGTCCTCATATTGCTTCCAATTTTCTTTTCCTTTTAGCTTACCTATGGTCCTTTTGATCTTACCCTGAATGATGATGAGCAGTTTCCATCTCTCTATTAGATGGCCCCCAGGCACACATCTCTAGCCATTGGCATGGTCTCTTTGCTGCTTCATTTCAGTTGGAGCTGGGTGGGGCTGGTCATCTTGGAAGACAAGAAAGATGTTGAGTTTCTCTCAGACTTGAGAGGAGAGATTTACAGGAATTGAATCTGTGCAGCCTTTGTGGAAATGATCCCTGTCACTGAAAGGTCATATTACTCAAGGACATGGCCATATGATTTGCAATTATAGGAAACAGAAGGGAATGTGGCTATCATTTCTGGTGATGTCAACTCTTTCATAAGCTTGAGCTTTTCTACTTGGGAGTATTTAGTGATATAGAAAGTCTGGGTCACGACATCACAGTGGGATTTTATCCACAGTGAGAGATTTCATCCTTGACTCATTCCATGGGACTCTCATTTTTTCACACCACCATAGTGAGGTCCCTGGCTTTGAAAAATTTATCCAGAGAGTTAACCCTTCCAAATATCCAGAAGACGTTTACCTCACAATGTTGTGGTTCCCCTTTATTCCTTGCACGATTTCTGAGTCTGACTGTAAAACACTGGAGATTTGTCCACCCAATGCCTCCTTGGGATGGTTGCCTTGGCAGATTTTTGACACAACCATTACTGAATGGAGTTACAGTGTGTAAAATGCTGTGTATGCTGTGGCCTGGAGCCTTCACAAGATGCTTCTTCAACATGGGAAGTGGGAAATGTCTGGGGTATTGTCCCTGGCAGGTGAAGTCTCTACCCCTTAACAACATGTACACTCGTAAAAGTGACTTTCTTATGGGGTTCCACAGGTGCTCAAACCAAGCAGTTAGGATTCTTTCTCCAAGAAAAGCACAAGAGTTTCTGTACTTGTTTCACTCTCTAGGAGGTAAATCAAGTCTTGGGTAGTAAGTCATCTACAAGAAGGTTCTAGTGGAAACGAGGAAGTAAGCTATGAGTCAATATCAATGCTTTGTGTCACAAAGGATCCCAACATTCTGCCGGCCTAACCTTTCAATAGGGACTATCCTGCCTTCTCCAATGAAGCTCTTCAATGCCAAGAAGAAGAGAACTTACCCTTTATGTGCCTATCTTGTGCTGAACATCATAGTGAATACTTTACATAAATGATCTCATTTAATTCTGCAACAAATTTAGGTATTGCTAACATCATTTTGCAGATTGATGGTCTGGGAAAATTCAGAGAATGCATGAGGGTGGTTAGATTGTACCTTGTACTCGAGATTTGTCTGAATCCTATCACCACTGATCGTCTTGATATTCTTGTCTTTAGGCTTTTTCTCTTGAAACTAACAGATATTTTAGAAACGTTATGATATTTTAATTCTCCATATGATTTAATTTGCTTTACTTCATTGGATACTTGTAATAAAGTTACATTATGAAGCAAGGATTACAGACAATGAAAGGCTGTCCCCAATTCAGGGTTTTCTCTTTAACACCCGGGCCCACTTTACCACAGGATGATGTGTCTCTTTTAGCTGCACCCCCTTATGAGGAAGATAGAATTTAACAATCCTGCTGGTGACTCAGTGAATTTGGCTGATGAAGGAAAATCAGATTCAGAGTAAACCATTCTCAACTTTTGGAATTTTCCCGAAGGTCTTGGACTTAAGGTGAAAGTAGGAGAATATTCCCAACATGCTCCACGTGGTCAAGAATTGTCTTTATCTGAGGAGGTGATTGAGTGGGACACGGGAATTACTGAGGTGGATTGAACCCAATCATAATTACTTACACCACACGTGAATAACCAAACTCTTGTTGGGGCTTTGTGCCCCCTCAGAGCTTCATAAAGGGTCACATATGGGAATTTAACAATTCACTTCCAACTGAAGTAATTTTTTCTTTTACCAATAATCCAAGATGGAAGCAAGACCTTCATTAGCAAAAGGCTGCAAGTTGCTGAAGGTTCAGAAGGTGGTTAGTAATTTTTAGGAATAAATTAAAAAAAATTAAGTTATGTACATGTTTTTTAGAGATAATGTTATTGCACACTTATTACACTGCAGTATAGAGTAAACATAACTTCTTAATGCACTAGGAAATCAAAAAATTGGCGTGACTCACTTTATTGCAATATTTGATTTGTTGCAGTCCTCTGGAAACAAATCCACAATATGTCTGAGGTGTACCAGTGTTTTATATCATACAATAAGCATGGCATCCAACCAATGAATTGGATTTAGATATTTCAAGATTACGTTTGTTAAGACTCAATACTCTAAAACACTCTAGTTACTGGAAAATTAGGTAAAAGTCACAGCTGTTATCAAGTGTTATCTGATTTTCTCCAGACTCCACACTCTGTATGCAGTGAGAGTTGCAGTCCGGGATTCAGGAAGAGCACTCAGGAGAGCAAGGCTGCCTGTTGTTTTGATTGCATTCCCTGCCAAGAGATGAGATTTCCAATGAGATAGGTGAGTATATGCCTTGCAGCGACATTCTCCACATCTGTTATTTTTTTGAAGGGAAACATTTGTCCTGAGCTAACTAACATCTGTTGCCAATCTTCCTCTTTTATTATTGTCGCCAAAACCCTAGTACATAGTTGCATATCCTAGTCGTAATCATTCTAGTTCTTCTATGTGAGCCACCACCACAGCATGGCAATTCACAGAGAGACGGTGTGGTTCCATGACCAGGAAACCAACCTGGGCCACTGAAGTGGTGAGCACTGACCTTTCACCACTAGGCCATCAGGGCTGGCTCTCCACCTCTCTTTTGTATGCACCGTTCTCCCAAAGAAACAGAAAAGCTCTGGATGAGGACTGCAGGGTCAAAATGTTTCCTTCCTCCATTAAGTAATTTAACTTTTATAGCCAATAATATTTCCTCCGAAAATGATACACTCTCTCTCTACCTTGAACTAGCTTGCTTTACTCATTTTAACATCATTGCAGACATTATCATCTCAAGGAAACCCTTTATGACCACTCCACAGTAACTAACTTAAATCTCTCTCACGGAATCTAATACATGGTATTGTAAGTCCTTACTTTTCATCTTCTTTAAAGCTACATTTAGATCACATTGAACAAATCCTTATCTTTCCAGTGTCTGGTGCTGTTCTTGGCACAGAGCAGGAGCTCAGAAGGTTGTGTTTGATTTAAGAAGTAAGTATTTCCATGGTGTACAATGAGCTTATGGTACAGCTTGGTCCCTGATCTCCTTGAGTTCACAGGTGAGTAGGGGAGACAACATGTAGTGATGTGAATTCAAGGTGGTGACATAGGGCTGCAATATAGGTACGCAGAGACCCATGGGATGAAATAAGTGATAGGATATATGTTTGTGGGGAGGGAAGTGCCATGGACTTCTTCATAGAGGCAGTAGCATTAGTATTATATCAGACTAATGAAGGCGGATTAAATTCTTGGTGGAATTCTTAGAAATGGCAGAAACTGGCAAATTAGCCCTGCATTTAATATTCTAGGGAACTGAGTAAAGGTTCAACATGACTAGAACACAGACAATGTGGGTTTGGGAGTTGGGTCATGAAGTAGAAGAGGGACAGAAAACCAACACTGAAGATTTTTCATACCATAATTAACATCTTGGAATTACTCAGATTTATGATATTAAATGGTGCAATGCTGGAATAACCTCCATGGTGGCATTATCTAATTTTATTTTTGTGATTGATATGAAGCTTATTTTCACAACATCTTTTGTATAATTTCAATTTTTTTGAAATGTACTGAGATTGATGATATAGTCTGGCATATCGTCAATTTGGATAAAGCTTCCACATGCACATTTGGCACGTGGTAAATTTGGGTATATGTTCCATATGCACATCTAAAGAACACTACGTCCACTAACTTCAATTCCTACATGCTTGGAGATTAATAAATACACTTGTAAACAACCGATGATTAATGAGTAAACTATGATGGATATTAGAATGTATTTCCAATTAAAAATATTATTCATCAAATCTTATGGGGGGGAGTTAGAACTATCATTAGAGAGAAATATATAAGCCTAGATTATATATATTTATATATTATTGTGTATATTTAAATATAGAAAGGTTGAAGTTCTAAATTCTAAGCATTCATCACAAGCTAGAAAAAGAGCAGAAAATTAAACAAAAGGAAAATAGAAAACACAAAATGGTAAATATTAGAGGAAGTGTTAACACAATAAAAGGCAAACATCAAAAGGATAAATAAAACTAAATTAGATTCTAATAAATGACAAATATACTCAATAAAATCCTAGTACTAATGTTCAACAAAAGAGAAAAATTGCAACAAAAAAATACCAAGGCTGAAAAGGGAGTAATCAGTGCAGATCATATGGAAAATTTTTAGCATGAAGAAAACATAAATAACATCATGTTGATACAATGAAAATCTAGAGGAAATTCACAAATTTCCAGGCAAATAAAAGTTACAAAACTGTCTCAAGAAAAAATGAAAAATCTGAATATTTCCATACCTATTAGAGAAATTGAGACCATACTTTAAAACATTTCTAGAAACTTGAATTGTAGGCTATTTATTCGGTACAAAGCTGATGAATCTTCCCAAACATTCAGGAAAGAAATAATATACATCTACTCAATCTCTTCCAGAGAATAGGAAATACAGAAATCTTTTTGACTCACTTTGAGAGACCAGATTAACATTGGTACGAAAATCTAACAAAATCATTGCAGGAAAGGAAATTACAGGCCACTCTCTTTCTTGGATTAAATTCATTTATTCTAAAATAAAAAAAAAAATCACATCAATTCAACGTTCCAAATCTAGCTATATTTTATAAGAAGGACATATCATGACCAAATTAGGTTCATGCAATGTAATTCAGTATACTAATCTCTGAAAAAAGAGAAATAATAATCTCAATAACTGTAAGAAAAACTAGTAAAATTAAACACCTATTCATATTTTAAAACAAACAACAACAACAGAAACAACCCTTACCAAATCAGGAACAGAAGGAAACTCTCTTACTCCCATACATAGTATTCACAGAATGGAACTTTATGGTGCACTGTTGAAAGCAAGGATAAGAGAAGAATGTTTAACATCACTGCCTCTATTAGACGTTTTGCTGGAGGTCTTGCCTGATACAATATTGGCAGGAAAAGAAATAAAAGGAATAATTTACTTCAAAGGAAGAAGTAAAATTGATGTTATCTTCAGATGATATTATGGTATAAATGTAAAATCCATATAAATTAATGCATTAACTGAGTTTAGTGGTGGCTGAATACAAGGTTAATATACAAAGTTTTGCTTCCATCTACCCGTCATAAAACATTCAAAATTTAAATTTTAAAAAATGACATTTACAACATCTTAAAGTATGAAGTACCTAGAAATAACTTTAATGAGACTTTCAAAAGATTTCTCTCCATTAATTTATAGAACAGCATTTAGAAAAATGGAGGAAGATTGAAAGAAGTGGAGAGATAAACGAAATTCGTGACTGAACAGACTTAAAATTCTACAGATATCAAAACTGTCCAAATTAATCTACAGCTTCCACAAAATTGCAGCTAAAATGCTGACCCGTTCTGTGGAAATTACAATTGATACAATTCTTATGGAAATGATAAAGGAAAAACTTAGCTAAGAAAATCTTGAAGACAAAGAATAGAGTGGGAGGACTTACTCTACCTGACATCAAGTATTATAGCATCACAATAGAGGAGGTTCATCAAGAGGATAAACAAGAAAATCAACGGAACCAAATGGTAAGTTCAGATACAAACTGCTCATATAGGGACTCACGTATAGACGTCTGATTTACAAGGAAACACTGAGGAGGAGTGGGAAAATGAAAGCCTTTTCAATAAACCATGTTGGGTAAATTGGCTGTCTTCATGAAGAAGACAATGACTCGCCAACCCTAACTCACACCATCCACAGAAAACGTTATCAGGCAGATTGTAGTTCTAAACGTGAAAAGTGAGAGAATTTAAGGGGATGTAAAGAGGAAGAAGCAATGCCCCTGTAGAAGGACAAAGCATGTATTGATACCTGCAGGGATGAGTGGGCACGGAACACTTTCAGAACCACATGAAGATTTGGGAATCTTAAAAATCAGAGCAGAGGTAGTAGAGGTAGGCAAGACCAAGGTTATACAGTCTTTTTGGTCTTCTTAAGAGTTTGTCGGATTTTTTAATGGAGGATAAGTATGATTCCACTTACATGTAGAAGTATCACTTGTGATGCAGGACAAGGGCAGGGAACCAGAGTAAAGAGACCTTATGATAACATAGGAGAGAAGTGACTAAAATCTTAACAGAAGTGGTGGAAGCGAAATCAAGATGAAATGTACTGGAGATCATTTTAGATGGTATAAAGGGTCTTATTTTGAAACTCCCTAGGAGTGAGGTCTATGACTTGGTCATCTCTGTTTCCCTAGAATGTAGCATATTATCTGGCTCATGGAGGTTTTCCAATAACTGCTTGCTCATTGAATGAGTAAATCTAGGCCATAGTTTACAGGGGTACAGCTTAGAGAGACAGGGAGGACTTTTGGTTTTCTGCTGAGAAAAAAGAGCATTCATGAATATGCAAGATAATTACTGAGAAGGATAATAGCTTTGTTTACTTAACCAGAAAGAAGATGGGCAGTATTAACTGGGAATGGTTCTCTGCAGAACATTCTGTTATTTGGTGCCTGGAGCAACAAAGGAAGACAATTGGCTAAACTTACCCAATGTCTTCTTTGGGGGCATGCAAATAAGAGAGAATGACTGAGCCTGGGCTGAGGACATTTTGCATCTCTCCCCAGACATGGATCAGTGTGTGAAGTGTCCAGATCATCAGTATGCCAACAGAGAGCAAGATCGCTGCCTCCAAAAAGCTGTGACCTTTCTGGCTTATGAGGACCTCTTGGGGATGGCCCTGGCCTGCACAGCTCTGTGCTTTTCTCTCCTCACAGCTGTGGTGCTGGGGGTCTTTGTGAAGCACCAAGACACTTCCATAGTCAAGGCCAATAATCGGACTCGCAGCTACATCTTGCTCTTCTCCCTCACCCTCTGCTTCCTCTGCTCCTTACTCTTCATTGGTCGTCTCAACACAGCCACCTGCAGTCTTCAACAAATCACATTTGGAGTTGTATTTACTGTGGCAGTTTTCAGTGTCTTGGCCAAAACTATGACTGTGGCTGTGGCCTTCAAGGTTACTGCACCAAGGAGAAGGATGAGGCAGTGGTTGGTGTCAGAGGAACCTAACTTCATCATTCCCATCTCCTCCTTTATCCAGCTGAGTCTCTGTGGAATCTGGCTGGGAACCTCTCCTCCCTTCATTGACACAGATGCACACTCTGAACACCGCCACATCTTCATCGTGTGCAACAAGGGCTCGGTCACTGCCTTCTACTGTCCTTGGACACCTGTGCTGCTTGGCCCTGGGTAGCTTCACAGTGGCTTTCCTGGCCTTGAACCTGCCTGACACGTTTAATGAAGCCAAGTTCCTGACGTTCAGCATGCTGGTGTTCTGCAGTGTCTGGATCACCTTCCTCCCTGTCTACCACAGCACCAAGGGCAAGGTCATGGTGGCCGTGGTGGTCTTCTCCATCTTGGCCTCCAGTGTGGGGCTATTAGGCTGCATATTTGCTCCCAAGTGCTACGTTATTTTCCTAAGGCCAGAGAGAAACACTTCAACAGTGTTAACGAATAAAACACATTCGGGGAGAAAATAATCAAAATGTAAGTTATTTTCATAGGTCACAAGAACTTGCATACACTTGAAAAATAAACTACCACATTTTTGCAGACCCACTTTAAATACCAACTAAACTTACCTTACATCTCTGCTTAATTTTTTGCTTTACGTTTCTTTTGGCTTTGTACAATTTTCCTCTGTCATTCAAATGAACAAATACATAAACATTCATACTAATTCTCCTCTAAAATTATGTGTGAAAGATTGCAAAAATGGCCACACATTAGTCCTCTCCCTCTGTCTGTTTGGTCATAGCATCCCACGTTGACTCTGGGTAGATTTGGTCTTGTAACTTGCTTTGGCCAATGGGACATTAGCAAATGACATAAGCAAAGGCTTGAAAAACAATTGCTCATTGTTGGTACTTCTCCTTCTCTGGCTGCGCTTGGGAAGCCTGAGGCCATCAATATGTGAATGAGTCTAGATAGACTGCACATCTCCATCACTCCAGGTGACTTCAAGTCAACAATCAGCTATGTGAGTAAGGCCGTCCTAGACCATTCAATCCCAGCTGAGCCACCAATAGGTCCAGATCAAAATAACTTCCCAGTTAACCCACAGAACTTTGAGAAAAAATAAACTATTCTTATTAGAAGCTACCAATTTTTAGGATATTTTGTTATACAGCAGAACCTAACTGATACATTATGCTACCATATAAATATGTCCTCTCATTATTTGTGTAATTATCACAGATTTCTATTTCTTTATCCAATATCATAGACTGGAATATTCTTCTCTAGATTAAGTCTCTGAAAGACAGAGACCATATCATGTTCCATTTTACTTTTACTCCTTCCTCTTTTGAACCAGACATCTTTAAGCATATATATTAAGAATATCTTCACTAATTTTAAGATTATGGATATTCTTCTATATTGTCATCCATCACTGTTATATGCGGTGGATTTTTACTTTTAATTTTAGCCCTATAATCCATTTGGAATGATTTACTTGTGAATAATGTTAGTTGATGGTCCAGTGTTTTATTTTACAAATGGATATCTTTTAGTCTATAAAACAAATACTGCATCATTTTAAAAGTTGATTTGAAGCATATGGAATCTGAATAATGTTTGGAAAACTGATATCTTTGAAACACTGTTTTCAGTCACAAGTATAGTATATCTCTCCATTTAACCTGAGCTTTTACATGCTTTGTATCTCTTTATAATTTTCTTCATATAATTAATGTGTAGTTCCAATTATTTTAACTACTTATCTTAAATAATTCATTGCTCTTATGAATGGAATAATTATTAACATGTTTAAACTAATTCTTGCTCATGTCACAGTATTTTTGAAGTTTCATATAGGAATCTAGCTTCCTTTCGCATTCCTCCACTTATTTACCAGTTCTAAACTTTATAAGTTATGTCCCACTAAAATAATAGATTTTCTCTTCTTCTCTAATATTATGTACCTATTATTCTTTTGATTCTCATTTTTTCATGACTGTGCTCTCCAGTGCCACACTGAATCACAATAGTGTTTCCCATGAGTATTTTCCTCTTCTTAAGTGTAGCGTAAACATCAGATAAATTCCTTGTCAGGGCAGAGCAGGCATCTAAGAGAGAGAAAGTAAAAACGTGAAGGGGAATCATTTCTAGCTGGACATCAACAGACTTGCTTCTTGTGGCTGTTTGGAGCTGGAGATGTTATGCAATGTGGCCAGCTGAGAATCAGAGGATTGCTCTCTAGTCACAGGAATTAGTCTTGGTCAAATCTCTCAACCTCTTTAGACCTCATTTTCTTCACCTGTAACATGAAGAGTTGGATGAGTCTTTTTGAGTTCTCAAATCCAGTGACTCCAAGATACCCTTCACCCACATGCCCTTGACAAAGACCAGAGAGAATTTTTAGTTTTCTTCTGCATCAACATTATTATCCATATCACCACTTAAAGACATATCAAATATCTACTTTTGCATGACACTGATAAAACAGGTTCCATACCAAATCGCAGTTCATTGGGATAACAAATCTATAGTTAATTGTTTAGAGGTAAGTATAGGGATGGGCCTTGCTGGAACCAGCAATCAATGGGCCAGAAAGTCTTGCTTTATTTTACAGCAAGGCTGTGGAAACACTCCCTAATATAACAGAATGCTGAAGTACTTAGAAAGTATGAAATAAATGGGAGACTTGTATCCATGGTTATGAGCTAATAAGGATATGATTTTTAAAATTTTGTTAATGATGCCATTTGCCTGCTATGGGGCTGTTCTCTGGTGAGTAAAGAGCAGATGTATTCAAGGCCACTTTCATTCCTTTAATAAATATTTACTCAGCGCCTACCACTTGCTGCACGATAGCAGTGATCTATCCTAAGAGCATTTATATTCTAGTAGGGTGACACAGACCAAAAACTAAAAGAGAAACTTGAGGTGATCAATAAAGTTACACATACGTCAAACTTTTTTCATTCTGGACTATTTTTCACCCTTTCCCTACTTTTACTGTTTCCCAGAACTCTAATCATGGACTTGAAAACCCAGAAAGCATTGGTCCCAAGTTTATTCTCGCAACACCCCTGTTTCAAAGACAAAGTGTTTATCATCTGAGAGTATGTCTCTTTAAGACTAAGTTCCTATGAATCAGCATTATTTCCTCACTTTCTTGAGAGGACAGATGTTATTATGAAGGAGAAACAAAATATCATATGGGATTTATACTTGAAATGATGTTTCCACTCTAATTGTGTTATTTAATGTGGTGTGATTTGGGGAAAGTCAGTTACTCCTTTAGAGACAGTGGTAATAATACCCTGAAAAGCATTCTATAGAGATTAAATGAAACAAAGTATGAGAAACTGTTTTGTAAATTGCAAAGCAATCTATTTCAGCTTATTTTTCTAAAAATATTTTCATTTATCCGATCCTTTTTGACTCTACACAACCTGACTTCACTGAGTTTTATCATTTATTCAACAATAATAATGGGTCAAAATGGTTGAATATTGGAAATTTCATATGGTTCAACTTAATTAATAGGCCATCACAATATTTAATTTGGTTATAATTACAGTTAAATTTTTCATGTTGCCTTACCATGTGCCAGGCACATTCTAGGCATCTGACATGTATTCACTCATTTAATCCTCACAACAATGCTATGGAGACAATACTATTAACCCCTATTGTATGGATGAGGAATATTAGACGTTATATAATTGACCAAAGTCACACAGCTGGTACCCAGGCAGTCTACCTCCAGAATCTCTTTTAGGGATCCATTAGAGGTCGCGGCGCTTACATCGTAAAAGGATCACCCTGGTGTCTGGTTGGCGAATGGACAAGAGGGGACTAAGCAAGAAAGCACATGGCTACTGAAATGATCCGGGCAAGCAATTCTGAATACAGGATTTCCTTCCTTTTTAAGGCTGATTAATATTCCATTGTATAGATTCCCCAGATTTTCTTCATCCTTTCACCCACGGATGCACAATTAGGTAGTTTCCATCTCTTGGCTATTGTGAATAATATTGCAGTGCATTTTGTCAAACAATTTCCTGGCACTTAGTGAGTTTGAAAAAATTCTTCTTATACACATTAGTTACTGTAATGACCTACCTTTCTAAATGTCTAAAGTTTAAATATTTGTCATTCTACAGAAATACCTTGCCTAATCATGATTTGTGTTGTTATCAGTTCATGAATGAGCTAAGATTTTCGTGCAAAAATTTGTTATAATGGCTTTTTTTGCATGTATTCAGGAACCTTGCATAATACAGGTATTCCCTGATTCTTGATTTTTAGTAGAGTTTTCTAGTAAGCCTTTAGGATAGGAAATATCTTCGTAGATGTGAGGCAGAGAGCAGAAGAATAATAAAATGATTGTTATATTTAATTACATCAAAAGAAAACTGTCATTTTGCTAAATTGTTTTTACACACCCTTTGCTTATTTGTAAGAATGGCACATATCATTTTATTAATGAAAAGAAAATTCAATAAACAATTTTAACATAAAACAATATCTATTGAGAACTTATATGAAAATTTTAGCAATATGTTGTCACCAATTTCCTCATCTGCAAAATGGAGATAGATAATACCATCTTCCTTATGGGTTGCTGTGAAAATGCTCAAGAGTAATGTATGTAAAATGCTTATCACCATGTCGGTGGGAAAGTGATGCCTCATTCATTTTTCCACCGGGATGATGACAGCTTTTTTAATGCTTGAAGTCTGTAGTTTTCAAAATACGTTCTACTGTTGTAAAGTGAATCCTTTTTACAAACTCTTTGTAGAGTTAGATCCCTTTGGAATACAAATTCAGGCTCCTGTGTGTGTGCGTGTGTGTGTATGTATACGCACATCTCTCCAATAATACTTCAAGCCTGATAATGAAAAGCTACCTTCCCCACTCTTGACTCTGGTTCCAAAAACAACTTCTTTAATTTTCTGGTTGAAAATCTATATTTCTAAATTAGCTATTCATACAGCTCTTTCATTTTTCCTCTTTTGACTATTTATATTTTCTTTCTTCTCTGAAAAAATCAACATGAAGTGTTCTTACATATGTTAAAAACATAATTCCCCTTGCCCAATATAACTATTTAATGAATTAGGATAAATCAGAATTCAATGTCTACTGTTTTATGACATAAGTGTTTACAATTTTATAGCATACAAATGTTATCGAGAGATGTGTTACATCAGATATTATGAATACATTTTCCTTCTCACTTTTTCCTTTGACCTTTTAAATGGTAAAATTCTCTTGTTTCTTTGTTGTCTTCCTATGGATTCATCACTGGTTCATCTCCTTCCACCAGAAATTTAAATCTCTTTTCAGTAACTTCTGACTCTTGAGACAATTCATGGACTTAATGTTTTGCTTGGGGACATCCCTCTTGGGCTTGAACATATACACCGTCCCACATATACACAGTATGTCTGGAAGGATAGAGGAGGAAAGGACGTTTATCTCTGTGCAAAAGGACTGGGAGACAGTGGTAGAGTGAGAATATTTTATTGACTTTGTACCGCTCTTTGAAGTTTTCCTACATGTGCATCTACGATGTAGTGGCCTCCCTCCCCCCAGATTTTTAAAATTAAAATAGCGTTATATCCTTATCTACTGGCTTGGGACAGCAAGTTGTAGAGAAATGTAAATATATGATACAATTTTTTAACGAAATTAAAAAGAGCAAACACGCACAAATATTTAGAATTCTAAATATGGGCCCATCATTCTATTAGGCTGTGTAAACGTGGGGAAAGGATTGAAGAACAGCTGTTCAACATCCAGCTACCTGTACAGTCTAGGGGTCCACGGAGATCCCCGCCTCCAGCCCCGCACCTGGAGCTGATTTCCTCCACCTGTGTAGTCTGTCTGACTTATTCCAGCCACACCCCCGCCTCTTCCTGGCCCTGGAACTGGTCTCCGCCCACAACGTTCGGGCCTGGTTCCGCCCACAGCCTGGTCCCCGCCCACTGCCCACAGAACCGCCCCCCCGGTCCTGGAGTCACTCACACCCTTATCCCCGCCCACAGTCCGCCCCTAGAGCTGGTTCCTGCGCACAGCTCCGCCCCTAGATTTTGTCCCTGTACTTGGTGCTGACGCAGCCCGCTTTCCAGCTTCGCACTCACTCTAGAAATTACACACCTGCCCCGAGGCTGGGGTGTGCGGCCCCGCCCCGCTCGCCGCGTCAACTCACAGCCCCCAAACCTTCGTCCTCCCCGAACGACCGCCCGAGACTGAAAGTGGAAGCGCAGGCGTCGCCGTGGAAGGAGCGGCGGGTCTACGCAATGTGTCCCCTCTTCTACGCGCGGACAGGATACCCTTGGACGTTTGGCCGAAGGGGCGGGGCGCAGTGAGCGGCAGGCGGTCCCGGCTCCAGTCACGGTCCAGGTAGGGGCCTGTGCCGCGGGCAGCCCCGTCAGGGCCCGGCTTCCCTCCGTCCTCCCGGAGCCCCATTTCCCCTGGGCTGTTTGCTCAGGGCTCCCGAGGCTGCTGTTCCTCCTGGCTCCGGGCGCCGCCGTCCCCTCTTCAGAGTCCCCGTCATCGTCCTCCGTGTGATTTTGTCCCCAGGGGGCTTATCCACATCTGCAGATGGTGTTTGGGTTGTTACAAATGGGGCGCTCCTGGCATCTAGAGGGGGAGGCAGGGATGCTGCTCAGCGTCCTCCAGGGCCCAGGACGGCCCGACAGAGAATTATCCGGCCCCAAATGTCAGTGGTGCCGAGGTTGGGAGACCTGCTCCAGGGCCTGAAAATCTCCCGAGCCCTGAATGAAGTGTGGAAATTTTTGACAAGTCAGCCGAGTCACTTACAAGGTCCCTAAATGACAAGCTTGTTTAAAGGGTCCGGAGTCACCAAAAAGTCTCTGTCCAGCCAAGTGAGTTGAGCGAGTCAAGTGCAGACAGCACGAAGCTGGTTTCTCCCATCTTGGGGAGCAGGTGGCTGGATAGGAATCGGGAAAATCCAGTCACAGCCAACAGTTACAGTTAAATCAGTAAATACAAAAAAAGAAGAGTGAATGGGGTGAACTTTCCATCCAACACCCTATAAAAGGCCTCAAAATCTTGTTTGCGCCTTTTTTTCCCCCCTCAGACACGAGAAGCATCCGTGGAGCTCAAGTTTGAGGTGAAACCAGGCTCAGGGTCCACCTGTCCTCGCTGATCCATGGATTTCTGTGTGGCCAGGTGAGTACACTGTGGACCTGGTACCAAGAGGTTCTGGCAGCCTCTGCTGTGCAGAAGACCTGCTAGTGAGATTTCCTGGGCTCCGGTTGTCACCACATGGAGTCACTGAGAGTGAAGGTATCTTGAGAAAAATTATTGATGTTTGATGGATTATATTCAAGGGAAAGATGGTAAGCTGTGTGTGTTTCTGTGTGGTAAATATTTCAGTAAGTACAGTTATATGCAAATAAGAACACATGAAACAAACGTAAATAACTACAAATGTGTATTATAGTAGAAAATATAGATTTACTTGCATTGCATAATACTCAAAAGTCAGGATTTATATATAATATAAATACAAAAATGTTTTGCGTGTGTATGCAGTATTAGAAGACATCCCATTAAATATTAGGAGGGATACTCAGCAACATTCCTTAGACCCATTCAATTTGAGTTCTAAAGTCCTATAAATCCTCCACAAAAATTTGAAATAGAGGAGCATTCAGGGAAAAAGATGATTTGAACTTAATAACAAATTTAAAATTGAATTTGCCAGTAGCCAGATTTATTTTGAGCATTTTTTTTCTTTATGACATTTCAAATCATTTGGAAGAGTACTGAGCAACAGAGTAGATTGCAGGGAAGGGCACTAGTCTCCAAAAAGACTGTCCTCACCACCTTGCCTTCTAAAGGGAATTAACTTTGTTTCTTGAAACTTTTCTGGTGATTCACGTTGCAGAGAATCTTGTTAAGTAATTTTGTATTTAGTTGTTGGCCTCTACTAATTGTGTGTGTATGTGTGTGTGCCTTTTTCATTTTAGCTTTCCTGTGATGTTCTTGAGGGGAATGTGTGCTTGTCATGCAATAGATAGTCTTTGAGTGTATAATTTATGGTGACAAACCATCCTCGCTTATTCAGAAAAGAGGGGATTTCCAGGACACAGGACGGGTAGTGTTCAAACCAGGGCAGTCCTAGACATACCGAGATGGTTCCTCATCTCATGAGCTAGGCCCTGGGACACATGCATGGGGACCTGGAGAACCAGAGAGACCTTGTCCCACCTCCATGGAATTTATATTGTATTTGGGAATTTGGATTTTGAAATGTTAATGATGAGAGTGATGTAGGAGTTTGGCACAAGGGGAATCAACCTGAGGGGGCAGGGAAGCCCTCTTGAGAAGGACTGATATTTAGCTTCAGAGCTAGAGTTGGGACTGGATTTAGCTAATTGGAGGGTTAGACTGGAGTGAGGGTGTGGGAGTGTGTTGAAGAGAGCATTTCAGGCAGAGGGACCCGCATGAGGACACCCCTGAAGCAGAGAGCCTGGTGTGTCCATGAACTGAGAACAGGGATGGTTGAGCTGAGTGAACACAGGGGGAGGGGCGTGAGCCACACTGGCGAGGGGGACAGGCTGGACCAGATCAGGTGTGACTTAGGACTCTGTTCTAAGACCAGTGGGAAGACTCTGGAGAGATGCGAGTAGAAGGATGATGTGATTAGCGTTTGGTCTAAGCACGTGGGTTAAAATGGACTTCATGGTTAAGAATGAAGACTTAAGAGGCAAGATGGGAGGTGCTGGGAATAAGATTAGGAATAAAATGATTGTTCCCTAGGCCTGGGTGATGGCTGTGGAGTAAGAAAGAAGTAGAAAGAACAGACTTTGGAGTGTAGAACCGAGAGAACATAACGGTACTTTCTTGCCTGCATGTGTCAGATGGCACAGGGCACTGACTGTTCTCGCTGCTGTCCGTGCAGACCTGCAGACGCCCCCTCACCCAGGTCTGTGTGTTCACCCCTCTTTGCCACTCACAGGCCCCCCTCCACATCCTAAAGGAAGTCAGGCCTTACTTGTGAGGGGGTTGTCTCAGACGGGAGACACCGAGGAGAGCCCCTCCAGACATCAGAGCAGCCCCTTCAGCCTCTCCCTCAGCCTCCTCCCTTCCACTCTCTCGCTTTCCACACCCAGAATGACCCTGCTCAGTATTCCAGATCCCCATGATGTTCCTCACCCAGGCTTGAGAAGGGTGGGGCAAACACTGGGGTGGACCTCATCTGCACCTTCCACTCTGACCCCCGCACGTCCCAGGCTCGACAGAGAGCGACTAACTGGGAGTTGAGCCATGAGACCCAGCGCGTCACCCACCTGGGCTCCTTCACCCTGGACGGGGACAGCCTCTACGTCAGTGGTGAGGGGCTGTGCTACAGCCACACTCTCTCTCCCAGTCGGAGAACTGTGTTGCCTCCATTGCTCTACAGTGAGCTATGATCCATTGCTCTATCCTCCTGGTCTGGGTTCACTCTTCTCATCACTGTGTGATCACTGGGTCCAGCCTCCTTCCATCTCGTTGCCTCCCCCCTGAACACCCCTCCCCACTTACCCTCTGCTGTTCCCACAAAGGTCCCTACATCCTCCCTCTCCCTTAATCCTTTTGTTCACCCCAACTCTTGCTCAGCTCCTCTCGCCTTCTCTCCACAGGTTACACCTATGGAGCCGTGGCCCCGACTACCACCAGTGAGTATTCCTGGTCCTGATCTCCTGTGTCCCATCCGCATTTGGGGTTGGGGAGCACTTGTTCTCCTTCACCTGCTGTCCTTGGTGATGGAAGCACCTGGAAGGGCCCTAGTTCATCCCTTCTCTCCCTCCCGGGTTCTGGTGGAGAGTCCCAACCCAGGGTGAGAAAACCTTAGACACAGACATGTTCTCCACCACATTCTGACCCCACGTGGTTTTCACTTTAATTCTCCTAAAGCCCCGCCCTTGGTCCTCCTTTTCCAGATATTCCATCCGTCTGTCCAGTTTTCTCTCCGTCCATCTGTCTCTCCATCAAATTCAGTCTCTCTTGTTCACCTATCTCTCTCTCTTGGGCTCCTCTCATCCACAGGCTTGCTCATCCCTCTACTCACACAGTCACCCGTCCCCTCACTCTCCTTTATGCTTCACCTGTGAATGGTGGTCCTGGGAAAGCCAGTGCTGGAGACCGGATGAGCCTGGGGGATCCTCCCACTCTATCCCTCCCTGATGACAGCCCTGGCCCCAGCTCCCGAGCCGGTGACCACGTCCCTGCATACTTGATCATCACCTGTGCCACCAGAAGCCACCACAGGTATCTGGGTGCCCCTTTTCGTTCTCAAGAGAAGTTCTCCAGCCCTACTCGTCCACCAGCCAGTTGTGATCCAGGAGCTGGGAAGCCAGGGTGTGAAATTCTGGTTTTAGGGCAATCATGCTGATCACAAAGGTTATACCAATGATTCAGTCTAAGGCCAGCCCTCAGAGAGCCCTAGTCTTGTGAAATTAACACACCATTATAATACAATGTGGGATATTTTGGGGAGAGGCACCTGGCATAATTTGGAGGGGAAGAGCTTGCTAGACAAATTTTCACCAGGATGGAGTCTTTAAGAATGAGTAGGAGGGAACCTGGCAAATAGAGGATGAAGGGTTTTCCTGGCAGAAAGATTCCATGAGCAAAGTCTCCGACCAGAAACAACATGCCCTATGGGGAGAATTTGGGTTGCGTGAAGCTTAATGTTTAAGCCGCAGTAGATGGATAAAATGAGACTGAAAGGTCAGCAGGAGCCAGATTGAGTAGAGCCTTGAGTGCCAGGTCAAGAAGGTTGAACTAAAAACTGAAGGTCATAGGGAGCCATGGGTGGTACTAGAGCAGTGGTGGCCCTAGTGAGGTATTCATTTCAGAAAGATCCTTCTAGTAGTCCACGTAGAACATCCTTTAGACAGAGCATCGAGTGAGTCTGCTGGGGTGTTGGTCCGGGTGAAGGAAGTTAAGACCTGAGCTAGGACAGGGATGGAGAGAGGAGTGTATGTGAGGACCAGTGTGCAAGGTGAATGGGTGTTACTGGGAGGGAGGAGGAGCTGAGCAGATATGCTGGTTCTGACTTGGGTGACCACACGGGTGGGTGGTGGTGCCACTAGGACAGAAGATGACAGATTATAATGAGTGCAGGACTCTGGTGTGGTCTCAGGCCAGCTTTCAGAGATGGCCATCGCTCTCCCTCTCGTCTTGCAGCTTTGGGGCACAACCTGAAGACCCTCATCGTCAACGTCACCATCTCCACCCTCCGGTATTCATCACACATGAGCAACGGCTCAGCCACGTTCAACTCCACTGAGAGGCTCCTGCAGATCCTGGTGAGACCTTGGTCCTAGCAGCTCCTGGTGGGTTAAATCCCACCCAGCCCCTCCCCCAACCCCTGTCCCTGTCTCTGTATTAATTTTCAGGGACTGGGGACATTGGTAGATGTAATTTGAGTGAGTATGTGCAGTAGTTTCTACGCAGGTATTCTATTTTTCAGACACAGATAAAATAGTGTGGCTACTCCATGCACCAAGAAAATGAATAACTTATCAAATTTTTTCATGATGTGAAGTCTTTAGAGAGTAAATGTCGTGGTTAAGAGCACAGAGTATGGAGCTAACTCCTCATGTCCAAATTCCAGCTCAATCCCTTACTAGATATTTGTATTGACTGAGTTATTTACCTGATTGGTGCCTCAGTTTCTTCATCACTCAGTTGGCAATAATGATCAGCATACCTACTTTGTAGGTTTATGGAGAGTATTAAAGAAGTTAGTGTTTGAAAAATGCTTGGAACACCTAGTGTATTGCCAGTGTTGTACCTATATATTAGAAATAAAATTTAGAAATTCTTCTGACACTGCCTGTGAGCCCCAGAGAGTGACACTGTTGCCTGGATGTATGTAGAATGCACTCCATGACATACGATGAATAAATGAGTGAACAACATTGGCGAATGCATTACCAATGTCACCTATGTCACCCTACAGGCATTCCCAAGCCGAACCACATGCAGACATTCCTGCTCTGTCCTGCATCACATTCCCTGGAGAAATCACTGGGGCTTCTTAGACCCTGGTAACCGTGCCCACTAAAGGTTCTTTTCTGTCAGCAAACCCCAGTCTTTGTCCAATTGCTGCTGGTCACAGGGTCTGTGCTCTGATCCTTGTCTTCACTCGAGGGAGAAGTGCCATCCCCAGAGCTGGGCACACGCAGAGCCTGAGCCTTGGAGAAAATGATTCCCTGGCCCTGGGGCAGGTAGAAGAGTACAGGGACAGAGTGGGATTTGGGGAAAATCCTCCAGGTGTTGTCAGAAGGGATGGAGGCAGGGGATGTGTCAGCAAGGACTGGTCTGGTTGGTGGGCCTTTGTGGTTAAATAGTAGGGAGGCTGGGAAGTTTCCTAGGTTCTAGTATAATACAATCAATATGACGATCATGAAATCAGAATCAGCCTAATTAAGGCCAAATTAACCCAATGTCAGCTGTTCCCTGACTCTCTAATCCAGTAGTGACTTATAATAAGGGTATTCGTGTTATATCATCTCCTTTTCATTGATTGGCTAGAGTAATTATACTTTACATAGCCTGTATATTTTTACATAGTAAAGAAAAAGTGAGTTTTAAAACAACCCTCCTTGGAAAAGTCTCCTTAACATATTGAATTAATAACAGAAGCCACGACAGGAAATTCACCACATATCTTGAGCTTTAGTCTCTGGTTTTAGATCTTCCTAACTGGTAAATTACCTTGACTTCTGCCTTCTTTCTTGAGATTAGTGCATTTAGGACTAAGTAGGAGTGCAACCTCATGCCATGGGAGAAGTGGTGACTCTAGGAAGAGGTTTGTTTCATTCTGTCAGTGTCTGTGTGTGTGTGTGTGTGTGTGTATGACAGTTTTTGCTGCATCTGGCAGTGTGGGCCAGTGTAGACTCCTTTTCTAGGGAAAAAATTTCCCTAACCACTTTCTCTGGAATTTATTTTCACTGATGGCTTCATCGGCACTGTCCAATAGTAACATTAAGCACTCTATATTATAGAATTTAATTTTTTTCTTAGTAGCCACATTTTAAAAAATGAAAGCAAACAGGTGAAACTAATTTTAATAGTATATTTTAACCCACTATAACCAAAATATCATCAATGTGGGTCAGTCTATACAAAACTTAATAATGAGAGAGTTTACATTTTTTTCCTGGGTTTCATAAATCCTGTGTGTACTTCTCACTTACAGCACATTCTCCTTTTGTAAGTTGAGTTTTTTCAGACATACATTCTCTGTACTGAGATTTAATGTTCACAGTTGTCAAATAAGATTCACTAGGAGTGGGGTGGATGATAATTTCACTACTGATTTAAGCTCTAATGGAGCTATGAACACCAACTGGTCAATGGGTTAATCAAATGAATAGTCATATAGTACAGAACAATACTATGATTTGGGATTTAGAAAAAGACTGGGGAACGTGAGTCCTGACAGGGAGCACCAGGGATTTTGTTGTTGAGAGTGACAAGGACAAAAAGAGAATAAAGTCATACTCATAAGTGTCTAACAACATGGGGGAGAAGAAATGACCTGCCGTAGTCCTGAATTTTGACCTCGAGCTTTCTGTTCTTGACCCAAATCTCTTTGATGACGTCCCAGGACACAGGTCAGATTAATCCCCACAGGGAGAGAGGGAGGGTAGAAGTACAAGGCATCTGACATAATTGTCCTGGGAAAGCAGGCTTCATTTATCACTCTGATCGACATTCACAATTTATTTTTATAGGGTAAGAGGAAAAGAAGTATGGTGGTCAAATCATCACAGAGGAAGCGACATGATTGTGGAAACCAATCAAACCCAAAGCCTGGTTTGAGCATCTCCATCCCTTTGAGGATGTCCAGTTACATATTCAAGAGGACAGTTACTAGAATCACATCCTATCCTGACAATGAGGTCGGATGCCATCAATGGGAGGAAACGTTGGAGCAGCCCCAACAACTCTGCTGGCAGAAGATACTACAAGGTCTCCAGGCCTGCAGAGTGCAGGTGAACCGTTAAGTCCTTTGGACCTTGCCAAAACCCTGCTGAATCTTGCACCTAGTTGCACAGGTGCATGCCTGCCAGGTGTGCTCGCAGGTGGTCTGAACTCCAGTCCCATGCCCTCCCCTGCCTGGTCTTCAGATTCAGCAGAGACGATCCCAGGAGCTGGTCTGTACATCCCACAGCTCCTTTGCAAACAACTTCTGATGACTCAGGAAGATATCAGGAAACAGGAAGAGAAAGTGAAGACGGCAAGAGAGAGACTGGTGGTAGCACTGATGCAGACAGACTGGCTAGTGAGGCAGGGAGAGTGAGGGGCCAAGAAGGACGTCCCGACAAACACGGTGATAAAAGACAAGACGAGGCAGATGACATGGAGCTCACACTACATCAATGCCTCTGCAGGGGTCATTAGGTTTTCTTGCTTTGAGCTCTTGAAACTTTAATATATACCAATACTTTTCTTTTCTTTGATTCCTTTGCATAACAGAGAAGATACGGACAGTGATCCTTCTGAGGTGGGAGATTGAGTTTCAGGTGAGGAGAGAAAGGAGATCTTTCCTTCCTTTCCTTTCCTGAGTGTTATGTATTTGTATTTTAAGATCAACAAAGAGTTATCGCAGTCAGGGGATTCTTTAGAGTTTTGCCATCACAGTCACAGAGAAAACATACCTAGTCTAAATGGATTGTCCTTTTTGTGTAATATTGCAATAGATTCCAACATAACATTTCACTAAAGAGCTGTTATATCTGTCTTCTCAAAAAAGACACCTACTTCTGGGTCTCTATTTTTCTGATATTTGTTGCATGTTGAATCACTAGTTGCATACAATGAAATACTGGATTTTCCATTTTATTAGATTTATATGCATTGGAAATTTGATTCATGAAAATTGATATGCCATTGCGGTATCATGCTGTCAGGAGAACGACTGTTTTCAGCATCACAAGTCTCACAATAAGCCAGTGTGTTGAGATTTATCTATTTGCCTGATCGAGTATGTTGCATTCTTCAAATCCTCTTTATCATTACTTACTTTTGTCCCACAGATTTATCAGTTTCTGAGAGCAATGTGTTAAACAATAATGGAGTATCTTAGTATTTATATCTTCCTTAAAAAATGAGTTATTTTTTAGCTAAATCTTCTCTCCTCTATTCTTCCATGTGGTAATCATCTGGAATTTTGGTTCGAATGTGTTTTTAATGTCTTGTTTTAAAACTAATACTAAATTAGACAGACGGTTTTTTCCTTTCCATGTGACCCCTGTTATGTTTTCCTGGGTTCACATTTCTTCTTCCTGATGTACATTCTTTACCAGTTCTTTCACTGCAGGCCTGTGGGATGTCAACTTTGAGTCTGTTTGTAAGTCAGATAACGTCTTTCTTTCTTTGAAACATAGTGTGAATAGGTGTTTAATTTAGGTTTGTAGTAATTTTTTCCTTCTTTGTCAAGTTATTTAATATTTCTGAGCCTCCACATCTTTACCTTAAAATGGGAATAAAACCCTAAATATTGTGACTGTAACTGGGATAATACACGCAGAGCTTGCCAGTCATGTTGCTTAGGAGAAATTAAATAGTCAATAATGATAACGATTATTAACCATTATAATGATATCATAATAATGTAATATATAATAATAATATATTAATGTATAATAATTATACATTAATTTATAATTATAATGTTCAGTGTATAATGTATAATATATGCAATGTATAATAATATATTAATATTATTAATCATTATAATCCTCAGAGTGTGCATTCTCAGAAAATCACTGCTTAAGATTGAGAATGTGATGCTCACACACAAAAAGTCTGAGAGAGTGGCATGACCGTGACTTTAATTCTCAGCCCTTGGGTATCTTCAGCTGTGGTCGTCTGCACAGTGTGTACAGATAATATAATCTGTACCCACAGCCCCACTGCAGAACAATGCAGCCTGCCTCATGCCTGGGATGCTCTGGGCTGCTTGTTGGGAAGCCTCTGCTGTGAGGCTAGTTGGACTCTGTACAGAGAAAGATGAAAAAAGACTCTTTCTTTTCTTTCAGATCCCCCCCCCGTGTTTTATTCACTTTTACATCCAGAGCAGATACTCTCTTCCCAGAGCCTTGATGTTACTCTGGGATTCAGGCTTCCCAGACACCTAGTCATTTCAGCTCCCAAGGCCCAAGGTGACTGCAGAGTCATGTCTCACCCACTCCTCCCATCTTGGCCTGTTTCCCGTCATGGAGGACCCATGAGTGGGGAGAGGAGACATTGAGGGTGATTGATCTGGAAGTCCTCGTGAATCTGAGCTTGAGAGAATGAAGCAGAAAAGGGGAACCTGAGATTGCCAGGCCTTCAGTGGGGGAGGAATATGGAGGAACCGAGAGGGGTGTGATGGCTGCACAGAGTCAAGGGGAGGGATGTTCCAAAGTTTCCTAAGAAGGGAAACCTTGCACTGAAGTGGGGATACGATTTTACATGATGGCAATGTCTGTGCTGGCTTCACCAATTCTGGTGTCCCTGAGGAATGAATTGGTGTGACACCACAGGACAGAAGTTGTAGTCACTTTCAGGACTTAAGGAAGGTGAAACCTTTCAGCTTAGTCCCCTGTGAGCCAGTCAGGGGCCAAGTCTAGAAAGGCTTGGAGCCTGTGTCCATCCAATGTGGTTTCGTTCTGTTCCAGCTAAGCTCGTCTGGACCTCAGCTGGGAAAAGGGGACCTCAGATCTAGTCAGATCTAGTCGTCGCAGCTTCCGTAGTTCACCATGAAGCAGGTAATAGCCCAGGCGTCGTCTCTGGAGCTCATAGTCGCCCTCCTTCTACCGCCGGCAGACAATGACTTGTGAGGTGAGGAGAGCACATCAGAATGGTCCAGTCAGATGCCCAGTATGGGAGACGCCAGGGGAAGGAGATGCCAAAGCCACAGAGACCTGATGCCTCCTGTGTCTCCCTCTTCCTTTTGTCCACTTAATTTTCACCCTCAGTCCTTCTTTTCCTTTCCTTTTCCCTCTTTCGGCTCTCTCTCCCTCTCTTTCCTCTACATGTTCTAGCTTAATTGAGGTATTAACGACATACAGTAAACTGCATACATTTAAAGTGAACAATTTGATACATTTTGATTATAACTTATTCAACCAACACCACAATCAAGAAAAGGAATGCCCATCCTCCCCAAATTTTCTCATGCTCATTTTAATTCCTCCTTCCTTGCCGTTTGCAAACACATTCTCATTCCCAGGCAACCAGTGATCCGGTATATGTCCCTATAGATTTTCCTGTATTTTCCAAGGATTTTGATAAATGGGATCATATACAATGTACTCATTTTTTACTGGCTTCTTTCACTCAGCATAATTATTTTGAGATTTATGCTTGTCATTGCATGTACTATGAATTCATTCCTATCCCCAACCCTTCCCTGGCAGCACTGTGCACACATCCGAGTGCTTCCCAGGTTAGAGTGAGAGCCAATAGTACTGCTGCACCCCCAAAAGTAGGAATGCGCCTTGGTGCAACTCTGGGAGGTGTTGGCAGCAGCCCTGGACCTGCAAATGAATGCTTTCCTGGATGGTTGGAAAGCCCACCGTGCCACTGCAGTCCCAATGATTGGCCAATGCTTAGAACCCGTGAAGAAGTCCCACATACCAAGTACAGAGACTGGCATGAGCATAAGAAAAGGCAGCAGCAGATATATGCACACATGCAAATGCTTTCCCAGATGGCACAAATAACCATAGTAGTGCTGCGGTCTCACAAGTGGGTAGGTGCCTCCGTGTGACGGCAGCTCTGAGCCCAGTGTGAATGCTTTCCCAGCGGATGGGAACACTCACTGTACCCACACAACTTCCAGCATATGGGGTGGGATCAGAAACACAGCTCATGCTTCCCCCACGGTGGTAGCAGGTGGAATCTGTGACCTGATACTACCACAAATACGCAGGCAAAAGATTAGTTCATCAAACACCATCAGAAACTACACTAACAATTCAGAGCAGAAGGAAATGACAAATCTCCAGAAACGAACCTTGAAGTCACAGAAATTTACAATCTAAATGACAGAGAATTCAAAATAATTGTCATTAAAGAAACTCACCAAGTTACAAGAATGTTAAGACAGTTCGATAAACTCAGGAATAAAATTAATGAGGAAAAGGAATACTTCATCAAAGAGACTGAAACTATTTAAAAAAAAGACAAGCAGAAATTCTGAATATGAAGAACATAATTAATGACATAAAAAAGAATCTAGAATCCTTAAAAAACAGAGGTGATATTATGGATAAAAGAATTAGTGATTTAGAGGATAGAAATATAGAAATGCTTCCAGTGGATGAGGAGAGAAGACTCAGATTTTTAAAAAATGAAGGAATTCTTGGAGAAATATATGACTCAATTATAAAAGCAACCTAAGAATTATATGTATCCTAGAGGGAGAAAAGAGGGAGAAAGGAGCAGAGAGCTTGTTCAAAGAAATAATAGCTGAGAACTTCCTAAACCTGGGGAAGAACCGGACTTACAAATACATGAAGCCAACAGAACGTCTAATTACATCAATGCTAAAAGACCTTCTCCAAGGCATATAATAGTAAAATTGACAAAAGCCAATGACAAAGAAAAAATATTAAGGGAAGCAAGACAGAAGAAAATAACCTACAAAGGAACACCTATCAGGCTTTCAGCATATTTCTTGGCAGAAACTTTACAGGCAAGGAAAGAATGGAATGATATATTAAAAATACTGAAAGACAAAAACTTTCAGCCAAGAATACTCTATCCAGTGAAACGATCCTTATGATACAATGGAGAAATAAAAGTTTTCCCAGATAAACAAAGGCTGAGGGAGTTCATCGCCACTAGATCTCCCATACAAGCAATGATCAATAACGCCCTCATACCTGAAACAAAAAGAAGGCAAATGTCTACAAAGCTTTGAGCAAAGAGATAAATAGACAGACAAAATCAGAAAGCTACAGCTCTGCTTCACAACAGGGTAGCAAATACTTAATTATAACTTAAAAGAAGAAGGGAAGGAAAGCATCAGAAGTAACTATGAACACTTCAGCTTAGTCACAAATGCACAACACAAAAATGAATAACTTGTGACAACAATAACTCAGAAGGAGAAGAGGAAAGGAATGGAACCTGCTTAGGCTAATAGAGATAAGAGGCTCTCAGAAGATGGACTATGTCATCTATGAGATCTTCATACAAACCTCACAATAACCAGCAAACAAAAAATCAGAGCAGAGCCATAGATCATAAAAAAAGAGAGAACCTCCACAGAAAACCCCCAAAATGAAATGGTAGTCAGAAACACAAAGGAAGAGAAACAGTGGAAATATAGATTAGGTGGGATTAAGCCCTCATGTATCAATAATCACTCTAAATGTAAATCGATTGACTTCTCCAATCAACAGACACAGAGTGGTGGGGTGGATTAGAAAACAAGACCCAACAATACGCTGCCTCCAGGAAACACATCTCAGCACTAAAAACAAACAGGCTCAGAATGAATGGAGGGGAGAAAATACTGCAAGCAAATGGCAAATAAAAGAAAGTAGGTGTTTCCATACTTATATCAGACAAAGCAGACTTCAAGATAAAAAAGACTATGAGAGACAAAGAGGGGCAGTATATAATGATAAAGGGGACTTTCCACCAAGAGGACATAACACTTATAAAGATATATGCACCTAACACAGCAGCACAAAAGAATATAAAGCAACTATCAATAGACCTAAAGGGAGAAATTAACAGCAACACAATAATAGCAGGGGAGCTGAACAACCCACTTACATCCATAGATAGATCATGCATAGAAAGGCAACACATAAATAGTGGAATTAAATGAAACATATGATCAGATGAACTTAATCGATATATATAGAGCATACCCTCCCAAAAAAGCGGAATACACATTCTTCTTAAGTGCACATGGAAACTTCTCAAAGATATAACATATGTTGTGAAACAAAACAAGCCTGAATAAATTTAAGATTGAAATCATATCAAGCTTCTTTTCTGACCACAATGCTATGGCACTAGAAATCAACTACAAGACAAAAGATGGGGAAGTTACAAATATGTGGAGACTAAAGAACACAGGACTGAAAAAACATTGGATCAATGAACAAACCAAAGGAGAAATCAAAAAATACCTGAAGACAAATGAAAATGAAAAGACAACAAAACAACTCTTATGGGATGCAGCAAAAGCAGTTCTAAGAAGGAAATTCATAGCAATACAAGTGCACCTCAACAAACAAGAAAAATACCAAATAAGTAACCTTAAACTACACCTAATAGAACCAGAAAATGAAGAACAAATGAAGCCCAAAGTCAGCAGAATAAGGGAAATAATAAAAATTAGAGCAGAAATAAATGAAATAGAGACTAAAAAAACAGTAGAAAGGATCAATGAAACAAAGAGCTGGTTCTTTGTGAAGATTGAAACAAAACTGACAGACCCTTAGCCAGACTCACTAAGAAAAAAAGAGAGAGGCCTCAAAGACATAAAATTAGAAATGAAAGAGGAGAAATTACAACAGATACCACAGAAATCCAAAGGATAATAACAGAATACTTTGAACAACTTACATGCCACCAAATTGGATAACCTAAAAGAAATAGATAAATTATTAGATTCATACAACCTCCCAAAACTGATTCAAGAAGAAATAGAGAAAATAAACAGACAAATCACAAGCAAAGAGATCAAAATGGTCATCAAAAACCTCCCAAAAAACAAAAGTCCAGGACCAGATGCCTTCTCTGGAGAATTCTACCAAATATTCAAACAAGCTTTAATACCTATGCTTCTCAAACTATTCCAAACACTTGAAGAAGATGGAACACTTCCTAATTCATTCTATGAGGCCAACATCACCCTGACAGCAAAAGCAGGCTAGGACAGCACAAAGAAGGAATATTACAGGCCAATATCGCTGATGAACACAGATGCAAAAATCCTCAACTAAATATCAGCAAATCGAACACAGCAATATATTAAAAGGATCATATACCATGATCAAGTGGAATTTATACCAGGGATGCAGAGATGGTTCAACATCCGCAAATCAATCAATGTGATACACCACATTAACAAAATGAGGAATAAAAATCACATGATCCTCTCCACAGATGCAGAGAAAAGATTTGACAAGATCCAACATCCATTTATGATAAAAACTCTCAATAAAATGGGTATAGAAGGAAAGTACCTCAACACAATAAAGGCCATATATCACAAACCCACAGCCAACATCATACTTAATGGTGAAAAACTTAAAGCCATTCCTCTGAGAACAGGAAGAACACAAATGTGCCCACTCTCACCACTCCCATTCAACATAGTACTGGAGGTTTTGGCCAGAGCAATTAGGCTGGAAAAAGAAATAAAAGGAATCCAAATTGGAAAGGAAGAAATGAAACTCTTGCTGTTTGCAGATGAGATGATTGTAAATATAGAAAACCCTAAACAATCCATCAGAAAACTATTAGAAATAATGAACAACTACAGCAAAGTTGCAGCGTACAAAATCAACTTACAAAAATCAGTTGCATTTCTATACTCTTATAATAATGGACTAACAGAAAGAGAACTCAAGAATACAATCCCATTTACAATTGCAACAAAAAGAAAAAAGTGTCTAGGGGTAAATTTAACCAAAGAGGTTAAAGACCTATACAATGAAAACTATAAGACATTGATGGTGCTCAGGGCAAGCTGCCCCAGGAAGCACCACTCTGGTATGCGGATTATTTCGAGCTGAAGACAATAAGGACTCAGAGAGCTCAGGAAAAATATTTGAGTTTCCCCTCCCAAACTGCCTAAAGAATTTAAAACCAAAAAATCTGTTTTAGGAAGGGGTTATTATCATGACTGCTATAAAAGATAATTTAGGATAGAGGTTACAATAGAAAAGGCACCAACAAGCCCATCTTATCGGGAGTCCTGTCTCTCTGGCCACATTCTTTGGATGGCCCTGCGAGGAGTTGTCAGACAATCCTTTACAAGGGAAGTCTCCATTTGTAAAGGTATCTCCCTCTCTGTATTGAGAAAAAGGGGGGGTGAGCTCATTTCTAGTAACTTATCAATGTGGAAGATGAGGCCTTGGGGCTGTATAATAAACCTTACTCTTGTTTACTGTGCTTTAGTGGTAATCTCCTGTAACTGACTCCCCCCACCCCCAAAATCCTCCTTTGTCATTGGCTGAAAATGATATTTAAGACGAGAATTTCTGCTATTGTGTTGAGAAACGCAGTGTCCCTGCTTTCTCCCATGTATACATGTTATTAAACTTGGTATTATTTTCTCCTGCTAACCTGTCTTGTTGATTATTTGGCCAGCCAGAAGAACCTTAAGGGAAAGGGCAGAGGGAGATTCTCCCTCTTCCCCCGACAACATTATTGAAAGAAATCAATGATGACCTGAAGTAATGGGAAGATATTCCATGCACATGGATTGGAAGAATAAACACAGTTAAAATGCCCATATTACCTAAAGTAATCTACAGATTCAAAGCAATCCCAATCAGAATCCCAATGACATTCTTCATAGAAACAGAACACAGAATCCTAAAATATATATGGCATAACAAAAGACCTCAAATAGCCAAAGAAATACTGAGAAGAAAGAACAAAGCTGGAGGCATCACAATCCTAACTTGAAAATATATTACATAGCTATAGTAATCAAAATGGCATGGTACTGGCACAAAAACAGACTCATAGATCAATGGAGCAGAACTGAAAGCCCAGAAAACAAACCACACATCTGTGGTCAGTTAATCTCTGACAAAGGAGCCAAGATCATACAATGGAGAAAGGAAAGTCTCTTCAATAAACGCTGTTGGGAAAACTGGACAGCCACATGCAAATGAATGAAAGTAGATCATTATCTTCCACCATACACAAAAATTAACTCAAAATGGATAAAAGACTTGAATCTAACACTTGATATAATAAAACTCCTAGAAGAAAACATACGCAGTACAGTCTTTGACATTGGTCTTAGCTGCACCCTTCCCAATACCATGTCTACTCAGGCAAGGGAAAGAAAAGAAAAAATATACAAATGGGACTACATGAGACTAAAAGACTTCTGCAAGGCAAAGAAAACGATGAACAAAACGAAAAGACAGGGCCAGGTCCGTGGCTTAGTGGTTAACTGCGCAAGCTCCGCTACTGACGGCCCAGGTTCGGATCCCAGACGCACACAGATGCACCGCTTGTCTGGCCATGCTGAGGCCACATCCCACATACAGCAACTAGAAGGATGTGCAACTATGACATACAACTATCAACTGGGACTTTGGGGAAAAAATAAAGGAGGAGGATTAGCAATAGATGTTAGCTCAGAGCTGGTCTTCCTCAGGAAAAAAGAGGAGGATTAGCACGGATGTTAGCTCAGGGTTGATCTTCCTCAAAAAAAAAAAAAAAAAACGAAAAGACAACCCACGAACTGGGAGAAAATATTTGCAAATCATCTATCTGAGAAGGGGTTAATCTCCAAAATATATAAACAACTCATACACTCAACAACAACAAAAAAGATAATCCAATCTAAAAATGGGCAGAGGATATGAATAGACATTTTTCCAAAGAATATATACAGAAGCCCAACAGGCACATGAAAAGATGTATAACATCATTAATCATTAGGGATATTCAAATCAATACTACAATGAGAGATCACCTTACACCTGTCAGAATGGCTATAACTCCCAAGACAAAAAATAACAAATGTTGGAGAGGATAAGGAGGAAAGAGCACCCTCACACACTGCTGGTGCGAATGCAAACTGGTGCAGCCACCAGGGAAAACAGTATGGAGATTTCTCAAAAAATTAAAAATAGAAATACCATACCTTCCAGCTATCCCACTACTGGGTATTTATCCAAAGAAGTTGAAATCAACAATTCAAAGAGATTTACGCACCCCTGTGTTCACTATGGCATTATTCACAATAGCCAAGACATGGAAGCACCCCAAGTGCCCTGCTACAGATGAATGGATAAAGAACATGTGGTATGTCTTATATACAATGGAATACTACTCAGCCAGAAAAAAAAAAACAAGATCATCCTGTTTGCAAAACCTGGATGGACCTTAGGGTGTGATGTTAAATGAAATAAGCCAGACAAAGAAATATGCATAATTTCACTCATATGTAGAAGATAAACATACACAGGGATAAAGAGAACAGATTAGTGCTTACCAGAGGGGAAGGGGGCTGGGGGTTGAGTGAAAAAGTTAAAGGGGTACAGGTGCATGGTATGGATAAAAGTCAGACTACTGGTGGTAAGCACGATGCCGTCTATACAGAAAATCACAAATAATAATGGACACCCGAAATTACACAATGTTAAAACCCTTTATAACTTCAATAAAATAATTAAAAAAGAAAAAAAATCATTCATTCCTTTTTATGGTTGAATAGTACTCCACTGTGGGGATATACCACACTTTGTGTATCCGTTCACTAGTAGATGGACGTTTGGGTTGTTTTCCGTTTTTGTTTACTATAAATAGGTTGTTATCAACATGTGTGTACAAGTCTGTGTATAGAAATATGTGTTATTTCCCTTAGATGGATTCCTAGGAGAGGAATGGCTGGGTAGACGTATGTAATTATTAAAGACGAATCCAAGCTATTTTTCACCAGCACTGAGAGTTTCAGTGACTTGACATCTTCAACAACATTTGCTATAGTCAGTTTTTTTAATTTTAGCCATTCTCAAGTGTGGTGGAATCTCATGATGACTGTCACTTACATTTCCCCAATGACTCATGTTGTGAAGGAGAAGGCAAGCCACACACAGACTGGGAGAAAACATCTGCAAAACATATCCCTAGAAAAGGATGTGTATTTATAATATATAAATAGCTCTTACAACGCAATAGTAAGAAGACCAGCAACACGTCATGGCTTACCAGGAGACAGCAGATCAGGCCTGTGATGAGCACCAGGAGTCCTGCCAAGCAGATGAGGATGAGGGCCCAGAACGGGAGGTCTGGGGAGACAAGTGGTGGGGTGAGCCACGTCCTTTCATCGCCCCAGGGCTCCTGGTGACCCCACTGTGTCTCAACCCTCCTTGACAAGGGTTGGCCAACATTCTTCATCATCCAAGACACTGTGCGCATGGTTCTCTTCGATGAGACACAGCATCAAGACACTCGTCCCCTACCATGGGCTGGGGCTTCCTGCAGGTTTACCAGGCTTCTCAGTCAAGGTGTCATCTCTATTGGGAGAATATTCTGGAAGTGAATGAAATGGAGAATGCATGTGAGTGTGTTTCACTCTTTTAAATAAAACTTTTTAGACACAGAAAAATAAAGGCAACAGTCTCATAAACATCCATCATCTAGATTTAACAATGTATAGTCCATCCAATTAAAACAATATTTCATCAATGTATAAACTATTAACACTTGCCACCCTTGATTCATCCCATGTTTTCAATGAAATATTAAAGTCAAGTAGACATCATGATGTTTCACCCCATTTTAGTTTCCATCTCTAAAAAGTGAGCACACTTTGCTACAAAATCCAAGACCATTATCACAGAACAAAAGTGTAATAAATTAAACCAAATTCATACCTCTGGGCACAGAGGACTGAATTTGGGCTGGACTTTCTTATGACGGTCGGGGGGAGAATGGGTCATCACAGTTGGCAAGCCTATGGGATCTCTCTAAATTTGTAAAATCCCACTCAAGTGTTCTTCCATGCCTAGAAACATATCATCCACTTCTCCTTTATCTATTTGCTTAATATTCATTTTCTAGGATTAACCTACAATGTAATATCCTGCAGGAAGTCTTCTCTGATTACCGCCTCCAAATATGAGTTTGCTCACATCGAATAATTGATAAGTTTCAATTCTCTATTCTTGTTATTGCCAGCTACAACATAAACTCCAGGAGGGGAGGACACACAGCACCCAGTGGGCATGGGGGGAGGGGTGCAGGTCCCCCTACTTGTACCTCTATCTAGACAAACTCTTAGAGGTGTGCTGTCTGATATGGATCAGCAACAAGTCTCGTTTTGAATTAAAATTAATTTTAGTTAAATAAAATAAAAAAATCTAGTACCTCAGTAACACTAAAAATCAGTAACAATAAAGAGCAGTCACAATATCATCCTTCGAGTACTCAACAGCCACATATGGCTATGCATTGGAGAGCACAGATATAGAACATTCCACCACTGCAGAAAGTTCTAGCGCATTGGTGCTCATCTAGCGTGGGACTTGGCAAACTATAGCCTGTGGATCAGAAACCACATGACCCCCAAACCTGTAAGTCTGCTTCACACACAGCTGGAGGCCCTCACTGACCATCTGGCCCAGTGGCTTACAGTGCAGAGATAAGGAAACAAAAGTCCAGAGAGGGGAGGTGACTAGCTTGAGGTCACAGAGCTGTCTAGGAGAAGGTGACGGCCTCTTATATCACACTGGTGTCCTTTTCTCTCTCTCAATGGTGGGTAAAGACTGGGGGACTATACCACCTCCTGCCAGCCTGAGAAAGGTCAATGCTCTCTCAGCCCCAGGCATCCAGAGTCCCCAGAAAAGCCTCACTTCCTTTCGCAATGACCAGGGAGCCTTACCATCCCCAAGGACACTCTTCCTGTCCAGAGTCAAGTTCTGCAGCTTGGTCCATTCTTGGTCAGCTGTAAGAATTCCTCATAGATGGCAACTCTGTCCAGTCTCTGTGCCAAGGCGACAAGGTACACAGGGAGTCCACTCCAGTGTGGTTACTGTGGGGGACAGAACTGGAAGGCCACAAGGGATGAACAAGAGTGTCTAGAATTCTACCCTGATTCTAGATTCCCTTCTTCTGGGTCCTGTCCAAGATAACTTTCTACAATAATGTAAACATTTGTCTGCACTAACGAATACACTCATTATTAGCCCCATGTTGTTATCGAGCACTTAAAATGTGGCTAGTGTGTGTGAGTGAGGAACTGAATTTCTCATGTAATTTAATTTTAAGTAATTAATTTATAAATAAATAACCACAGGGAGAACATTTTTGAAACATTTGAGAAAGGACTTCTGCAAATGCATAAAAACAATGAGAACACTGGTAAAAATGGTCAAAATCAACTTTTCAGAAGTCTAGAAATTAATCAACGGCTTGTAAGAATCTGAGGAGGGTTTAGTGAAGAAACATGGTGGAATCTTGATAAAGGGAGCAAACTTTGTGGCATTATAACTTGCACTATCCCATCCTGCTCTCACAATATCCTCCATAACTTTGAAAGCCATCAGTCTCAGAACCATGGTAGCTGAGACAACCAGCAGCCCAGCAGCCATAATGGGTTTGGAGCTCTGAAAAGACCCATCCCCATCGAACTCTCACTAGCTGACCTGCCTGGCAGCTCCCCGAAAAAGCCCCATGTTCAGGGTTTGACGTTACTTGACTCAGAGCTTGCCCAGGGTGGAAAGTCTGTCCCCAGGACACTTGATAAAAATATTCAGGGCTAATTGTTTTCTATTGTAGTTGCCTGAGGGAGTGATACCAGCTGAGACAGGCAAGAGGTGAGCCAAAAACTTAGAAGAAAAATTGGGGGAATGAGATGTCCACAGGGGGCTTTGAAAAGCTCCAGTGTATTTGCGGGCATCTAGAAGGCCACAAGTGCTCAGGGCTGTGGCACGCCCAGGAAAGACTTGAGAACATCTTAATCTCTCACCTCTAGTTGAAGGGTTAGCTTAATATCTGAAAACTTGGTTATGTATTACACAATATTAATAGAATACGGGCCAATACCATGCAATCTCCATCACATATACAGAAAAGAATTTCACAAAATACAACGCCCTTCATGTCTAAAAAAGAAAACACTCAACAAATTAGGAATAGAAAAAAACTTTCTCAACCTATAAACAGCATCGATGAAAAACCCACGGCTAACACCATATTCAATGGTGAAAGACTGAAAATTTCCCCCTAAGGCCAGGGACAAGACAATGATTCTTCCCATATCTCGTATGTTAATCACAGGTACTAGAGGTTCTAATGAGGGCAATTAGGCAAGAAAAGGGAATAAAGAAACCCAGATTGGAAGGGAAGAGGTAAAACTATTTGTTTTGCAGATGAGAAGATATTGTATATAGAAAAACCTAAAAAATACACTCCTCCCCACACATAATATGTCAATCGTATCCTAATAGGTGTATAAAAAATTTAAATTGCCCCATGTGTTTAGTGGCTAGACTATTGGAGAGCACAGTTAGACTGCTGATATTTGTTGAAAGTCTCCAGAAGAGGAGGAGGAGGAGGATGCTGGAGGTTGGTGACACTAAACGTTAATGCTTTCCTCATCCCCCCAAAACCTATGGAAGGAGATGTTAGGATTAGCTGACAGGGATGTGGGGCAGAATGGTCACGATGTAAGTGACTTCCAGATCAATGATGTGTCACGGGAGCTCAGAGTCATCAGCCACCAGCTCAGCCAATGCTTCCAATCTCCTCAACCTACATCAAGTCGGTGACCAGGCAGGAATGAAATATGTCTCAAAGCTGGCTGCCTCTGTAGAGCTTGGTGACCTAGAACAAACATGAGGGAGAGTGGGTGAGGTGGAGGTCTCCCGGGGACGCAGGGGGCCACTGGAGCCAGTGAAAGATCATAGACCTTGGGGCAAGGGAGACCTGACTTCTAATCCTGGCTCTGCCCCTAACTCACTGTGTGACCTTTGGCACAATACTCCCCTTTCTGAGCTTCAGTTTACCCATGCGAGAAATGGGGAAGGCAGCTAGGACATCACATCTGGACACTGAGAGAACCCAGACATGCAGGGAAAGTGAAGGGTTGAAACAATCACACAACAGATATAAGTCAGACAGAGGAATGACGGTGCCCTCAGGGCAAGGAGAGACGGGAGAGGGAAACCCCACCTGGTCCTGGGTGTCCCTCAGCAGGGCAGTGTACTCCGAGGATGTGGGCTCCGAGTTGTTGAGGTTCCAGCTGATGATGTAGAAATGTAGCTGGTGCTCTTTCTTGATGGATAAACTCCAGGCTGCAGAGCCTGGAGCCACCGAGAGGAAGAGCAGACAGGTGGAGATTCTCAGCTCCCTGCACAGAGGCATGGTGGCCCACGGGGTCAGGGTGGTGGGTGCAGACAGCGTCCACACTGGTGGCTGGCCCATCCTTCTCAGGCCTGGGGAGAGAGGGATGTGGGGACTCTAGAGAGAGGTCCTGAAAGCTCTGGGGGTGGGGGCCAGACCAGGAAGGAAGAAATGGGAGGACAGTGGGGAGACAGAGAGGGGTGGTCACAAAAGTGGTCATTAGGGGCAAATGCTCAGGGGAGGGTCTCACCTGAGGGAGACCAGTCTGCAACTCGAGTAGAAGGGACCCAGGCTGCTCTTCTTAAACAAGGATCCAGCTGGGGAGGAAGGAGGAGGAGGAGGAGCAGGAGGGACAGGGGTTGGGGGAGGGGCTGGGTGGGAATTAACCCACCAGGAGCTGCTGGGACCAGGGTCTCACCAGGATCTGCAGGAGCCTCTCAGTGGAGTTGAACGTGGCTGAGCCGTTGCTCATGTGTGATGAATACCGAAGGGTGGAGATGGTGACATTGACTGTGAGGGTCTTCAGGTTGTGCCCCAAAGCTGCAAGACGAGAGGGAGAGCGATGGCCATCTCTGAAAGCTGGCCTGAGACCACACCAGAGTCCTGTACTCATTATAATCTGTCGTCTTCTGTCCCAGTGGCACCACCACCCACCCGTGTGGTCACCCAAGTCAGAACCAGCATATCTGCTCAGCTCCTCCTCCCTCCCAGTAACACCCATTCACCTTGCACACTGGTCCTCACATACACTCCCTCTCTCCATCCCTGTCCTAGCTCAGGTCTTAACTTCCTTCACCCGGACCAACACCCCAGCAGACTCACTCGATGCTCTGTCTAAATGATGTTCTACGTGGACTACTAGAAGAATCTTTCTGAAATGAATACCTCACTAGGGCCACCACTGCTCTAGTACCACCCATGGCTCCCTATGGCCTTCAGTGTTTAGTTCAACCTTCTTGACCTGGCACTCAAGGCTCTACTCAATCTGGCTCCTGCTGACCTTTCAGTCTCATTTTATTCATCTTCTGCAGGTTAAACATTATGCTTCTTGCAACCCAAATTCGTTTCAATTCTCCCCATAGGGCATGTTGTTTCTGGCCGGAGCCTTTGCTCATGGAATCCTCTCTGCCAGGAAAACCCTTCATCCTCTATTTGCCAGGTACCCTCCTACTCATTCTTAAAGTCTTCATTCTGGTGTAACTTTCTCTAGCAAGCTCTTCCCCTCAAAATTATGCCAGGTGCCTCTCCCCAAAATATCCCACATTGTATTATAATGGTGTGTTAATTTCACAAGACTAGGGGCTCTCTGAGGGCTGGCCTCAGACTGAATCGTTGGTATAATCTTTGTGATCAGCATGATTGCTCTAAAACCAGAATTTCACACCCTGGCTTCCCAGCTCCTGGATCACAACTGGCTCGTGGGGGAGTGGGGCCAGAGAGCTTCTCTTGGGAAGGAAAAGGGGCCCCCAGATACCTGTGGTGGCTTCTGGTGGCACAGGTGATGATCAAGTATGCAGGGACGTGGTGGCCGGCTCGGGAGTTGTGGAGAGGGCTGTCAGCAGGGAGGGACAGAGTGGGAGGAGCCTCCAGGCTCACACGGGCTCCAGCACTGGCTGTCTCAGGACCACCATTCACAGGTGAAGCATAAATGAGAGTGAGGGGACGGGTGACTGTGTGAGCAGAGGGATGAGCAAGCCTGTTGGTGAGAGGAGCCCAAGAGAGAGAGATAGGTGAACAAGAGAGACTGAACTTGGACGAGAGACAGATAGACAGGCAGAAAAATGGGCAGATGGATAGGATACCTGGAAAAGGAGGACCAAGGGGGGGGCTTTAGGAGAATTAAAGTGAAAACCACGTGGGGTCAGAATGTGGTGGAGAACATGTTTGTGTCTAAGGCTTTCTCACACTGGGCTGGGACTCTCCACCAGAACCTGGGCGGGAGAGAAGGGATGATTTAGGGCCCTTCCAGGTGCTTCCCTCACCAAGGACAGCAGGTGAAGGAGAACAATTGCTCCCCAACCCCAAATGCAGACGGGACACAGGAGATCAGGGCCAGGAATACTCATTGGTGGTAGTCGGGGCCACGGCTCCATAGGTGTAACCTGTGGAGAGAAGGCGAGAGGAGCTGAGCAAGAGTTGGGGTGAACATAAAGAATTAAGGGAGAGGAAGGATGTAGGGACCTTTGTGGGAAAAGCAGAGGGGAAAGCAGCGGGGACGAGTGGAGGGGTGTTCAGGGGGAAGGCAACGAGATGGAAGGTGGCTGGACCCAGTGATCACACAGTGATGAGAAGACTGAACCCAGACCAGGAGGATAGAGAGATGGATCATAGCTCACTTTAGAGCAACGGAGGGAACACAGAACTCCGACTGGGAGAGAGAGTGTGGCTGTAGCACAGCCCCTCACCACCGACGTAGAGGCTGTCCCCGTCCAGGGTGAAGGCGCCCAGGTGGGTGACACACTGGGTCTCATGGCTCAGCTTCCAGTAGAGTCCCTCTCTGTCCAGCCCGGGACCTGTGGAGGTCAGAGTGGAAGGTGCAGATCATGTCCACCCCAGTGGCTGCCCCATCCTTCTCAAGCCTGGGTGAGGAAGATCATGGGGATGTGGAATACTGAGCAGGGTCATTCTGGGTGTGGATAGCGAGAGAGGGGAAGGGAGGAGGCTGATGGAGATGCTGAAGGGGCTGCTCTGATGCCTGCAGGGTCTCTCCTAGGTGTCTCCCGTGTGAGACACCCCCCTCACAAGTAAGGCCTGGCTTCTTTTAGGATGTGGAGGGGGGCCTGTGAGTGGCAAAGAGGGGTGAACACACAGACCTGTGTGAGGGGGTGCCTGCAGGTCTGCACGGACAGCAGCGAGAACAGTCAGTGCCCTGTGCCATCTGACACATGCAGGCAAGAAAGTACCGTTATGTTCTCTCGGTTCTACATTCCAAGGTCTTTTCTTTCTACTTCTTTCCTACTCCACAGCCATCACCCAGGCCTAGGGAACAATCATCTTATTCCTAATCTTATTCCCAGCACCTCCCATCTTGCCTACTAAGTCTTCATTCTTAACCATGAAGTCCATTTTAACCCACGTGCTTAGACCAAACGCTAATCACATCATCCTTCTACTCGCATCTCTCCAGAGTCTTCCCACTGGTCTTAGAACAGAGTCCCAAGTCACCCCTGATCTGGTCCTGCCTGTCCTCCCCTCGCAAGTGTGGCTCACACCGCTCCCCCTGAGTTGACTCGGCTCGGCCATCCCTGTTCTCAGTTCATGGACACACCAGGCTCTCTGCTTCAGGGGTGTCCTCATGCGGGTCCCTCTGCCTGAAACGCTCTCTTGAACACACTCCCACACCCTCACTCCACTCTAACCCTCCGACCAGCTAAATCCAGTCCCAACTCCAGCTCTCAAGCTAAATATCAGTCCTTCTCAAGAGGGCTTCTCTGCCCGCTCATGTTGATTCCCCTTGTGCCAAACTCCCACATCACTCTTATCATTAACTTTTCAAAATCCAAATTCCCAAATACAATATAAATTCCATGCAGGTGGGACAAGGTCTCTCTGGTTCTCCAGGTCCCCATGCATGTGTCCCAGGGCCTGGCTCATGAGATGAGGAACCATCCCGGTTTGTCTAGGACTGCCCTGGTTTGAACACTAAACGTCCTGTGTCCTGGAAAACCCCACTGTCCTGAATAAACGAGGATGGTTGGTCACCATAAATTATACACTCAAAGACTATCTATTGCATGACAAGCACACATTCCCCTCAAGAACATCACAGGAAAGCTAGAATGAAAAAGGCACACACACATACACACACAATTAGTAGAGGCCAACAACTAAATACAAAATTACTTAACAAGATTCTCTGCAACGTGAATCATCAGACCGTTATTTCAGAAAAGTTTCAAAAACAAAGTTAATTCCCTTTAAAAGGCAAGGTGGTGAGGACAGTCTTTTTGGAGACTAGCGCCCTTCCCTTCAATCTACAGTGTTGTTTAGTACTCCTCCAAATGATTTGAAATGTCATAAAGAAAAAAAATGCTCAAAATAAATCTGGCTACTGGCAAATTCAATTTTAAATTTCTTATTAATACAAAGAAGTTCAAATCATCTTTTTCCCTGAATGCTCCTTTATTTCAAATTTTTGTGGATCATTTATAGGACTTTAGAACTCAAATTGAATGGGTCTAAGGAATGTTGTTGAGTATCCCTGCTAATATTTCATGGGATGTCTTCTAATACTACATACACATGCAAAACATTTCTGTATTTATATTATATATAAATCCTGACTTTTGAGTATTATGCAATGCAAGTAAATCTATATTTTCTTCTATAATACACATTTGCAGTTATTTACGTTTGTTTCATGTGTTTTTACTTGCATATAACTGTACTTACTGAAATATTTACCACACAGAACCACACACAGCTTACCATATTTCCATCCATCCAACATCAATAATATTTCTCAAGATACCCTCACTCTCAATGACTCCCTGTGGTGAGAACCTGAGCCCAGGAAAGCCCACTGGCAGGTCTTCTGCACAACGGAGGCTGCCGGAACCTGTTGGTACCAGGTCCACAGGGTACTCACCTGGTCACACAGAAATCCATGGATCAGCGAGGACAGGTGGACCCTCAGCCTGGTTTCACCTCAAACTTGATCTCCACGGATGCTTCTTGTGTCTGAGGGGGGAAAAAAAAGCACAAACAAGCTTTTGAGGCCTTTTATAGGGTGTTGGATGGAAAGTTCACCCCATTCACTTTTCTTTTTCGTATTTACTGATTTAACTGTAACCGTTGGTTGTGACTGGATTTTCCCGATTCCTATCCAGCCACCTGCTGCTCCCAGAGAGGGGAGAAAGCAGCTTCGTGCTGTGTGCACTTGAGTCGCTCAACTCACTTGGCTGGACAGAGACTTTTTGGTGACTCTGGACCCTTTAAACAAGCTTGTCATTTAGGGACCCTGTAAGTGACTCGCTGACTTGTCAACAATTTCCACACTTCATTCAGGGCTCGGGAGATTTTCAGACCCTGGAGCAGGTTTCCCAACCTCGGCATCACTGACATTTGGGGCTGGATAATTCTCTGTCAGGCTGTCCTGGGCCCTGGAGGACGCTGAGCAGCATCCCTGCCCCCCCCTCTAGATGCCAGGAGCGCCCCATTTGTAACAACACAAACACCGTCTGCAGATGCGGATAAGCCCTCTGGGGACAAAATCACACGGAGGACGATGACGGGGACTCTGAAGAGGGGACGGCGGCGCCTGGAGCCAGGAGGAACAGCAGCCTCGGGCGCCCTGAGCAAACAGCCCAGGGGAAATGGGGCTCCGGGAGGACGGAGGGAAGCCGGGCCCCGGCGGGGCTGCCCCTGGCCCAGGCCCCTCCGTGGACCGTGACTGGAGCCGGGACCGCCCACCGCTCACCACGCTCCGCCCCTTCGGGCGAACATCCACGGGAATGCGGTCCGCTCCGAGAAGATGGAACACACCTTGCAGAACGCCCGCTCCATCCACGGCGCCACACGCGCTTCCGGTTCTGGTCTCAGGCGGACGTTCGGGGAGGACGAACGTTTGGGGAATGCCGGTTGAGGCGGCGGGCGAGGCGAGGCCGCGCACCACAACCTCGGGGTAGGTGTCTAGTTTCTAGAGTGAGTGAGAAGCTGGAAAGCGGTCTGGGTCAGCTCCAGGGACAGGGACAAAATCTAGGGCGGGGCTGTGTGCGGGAACCAGTTCTAGGGGCCGGCTGTGGGCGGGGACAAGGCTGTGAGTGACAGCAGGCTGGGGAGGCGCTTCTGTGGGCGGGAACAAGGCTCCCGGAGGGGCAATGAGCCGGGACCAGGCTGTGGGCGTGGACCAGGCTGTGGGCTGAGCCAGGCCCGAACGTTGTGGGCGGAGACCAGTTCCAGGGGCGGGAAGAGGCGGGCGTGTGGCTGGAATAATTCAGGCAGACTTCACAGGGGGAGGAAATCAGCTCCAGGGGCGGGGCTGGAGGCGAGGCTTTCTGTGGACCCCTAGACTGTACAGGTAGCTGGATGTTGAACAGCTGTTCTTCATTCCTTTCCCCACCTTTACACAGCCTCATAGAATGATGTGCCCATATTTAGAATTCTAAATTTTTTGTGCGTTTGCTGTTCTCAATTTCGTTAAAAAATTGGATCATATATTCACATTTGTCTACAACTTGATGTTCCAAGCCAGTAGATAAGGATATAACGCTATTTTAATTTTAAAAATCTGGGGGGAGGTAGGCCCACGTCGTAGGTGCACGTATACGAAAACTTCAAAGAGTGGTGCAAAGTCAATAAAATATTCTCACTCTACCACTGTCTCCCGGTACTTTTGCACAGAGATAAACATCCTTTCCTCCTCTATCCTTCCAGACATACTGCGTATATGTGGGACTGTGTATATGTTCAAGCCCAAGAGGGATGTCCCCAAGCAAAACCTGAAGCCCATGAATTGTCTCATGCATCATAAGTTAATGAGAAGAGATTTAATTTTTTGGTGGAAGGAGATGAACCAGTGATGAATCCATAGGAAGACAACAAAGAAACAAGAGAATTTTACCATTTAAAAGGTCAAAGGAAAAAGTGAGAAAGAAAATGTATTCATACTATCTGACGTAGCACATCTCTGGATAAGATTCATCTGCTATAAAATTGTAAACACTTATGTCATAAAACAGAGGACATCGAATTTTGAGTTATCCTAATTCATTAAATAGTTATATTGGGCAAGGGGAATTATGTTTTTAACATATGTAAGAACTCTTCATGCTGATTTTTTCCAGAGAAGAAAGAAACTATAAATAGTCAAAACCTGAAAAATGAAAAAGCTGTATGAGTAGCTAATTTAGAAATATAGATTTTCAACCAGAAAATTAAAGAAGTTGTTTTTGGAACCAGAGTCAAGAGTGGGGAAGGTAGCTTTTCATTATCAGGTTTGAAGTATTATTGGAGAGATGTGCGTATACATACACACATATACACACACACGGGAGCCTGAATTTGTATTCCAAAGGGATCATCTAACTCTACAAAGAATTTGTAAAAAGGATTCACTTTACAACAGTAGAATGTATTTTGAAAACTACAGACTTCAAGCATTAAAAAAGCTGTCATCATCCCGGTGGAAAAATGAATGGGGCATCACTTTCCAACCCACATGGTGATAAGCATTTTACATACATTACTCTTGACTTTTCTCACAGCAACCCATAAGGAAGATGGTATTATCTATCTCCATTTTGCAGATGAGGAAATTGGTGACAACAGATTGCTAAAATTTTCATATAAGTTCTCAATAGATATTGTTTTATGTTAAAATTGTTTATTGAATTTTCTTTTCATTAATAAAATGATATGTGTCACTCTTACAAATAAGCAAAGGCTGTGTAAAAACAATTTAGCAAAACTACAGTTTTCTTTTGATATAATTAAATATAACAGTCACTTTATTATATTTCTGCTCTCTGCCTCACATCTACGAAGATATTTCCTATCCTAAAGGCTTACTAGAAAACTCTACTAAAAATCAAGAATCAGGGAATACCCATATTATGCAAGGTTCCTGAATACATGCAAAAAAAGCCATTATAACAAATTTTTGTACAAAAATCTTAGATCATTCATGAACTGATAACAACACAAATCATGATTAGGCAAGGTATTTCTGTAGAATGACAAATATTTAAACTTTAGACATTTAGAAAGGTAGTTCATTACAGTAACTAATGTGTATAAGAAGAATTTTTTCAAACTCACTAAGTGCCAGGAAATTATTTGACAAAATGCACTGCAATATTATTCACAATAGCCAAGAGATGGAAACTACCTAATTGTGCATCCGTGGGTGAAAGGATGAAGAAAATCTAGGGCATCTATACAATGAAATATTATTCAGCCTTAAAAAGGAAGGAAATCCTGTATTCAGAATTGCTTGCCTGGATCATTTCAGTAGCCATGTGCTTTCTTCCTTAGTACCCTCTGATCCATTCGCCAACCAGGAACCAGGGTGATCCTTTTACAATGTAAGCGCCACAACCTCTAATGGATCCCTAAAACAGATTTTGGAGGTGGACTGCCTGGGTACCGGTTGTGTGACCTTGGTCAATTATATAACCTCTAATATTCCTCATCCATACAATAGAGGTTAATAGTATTGTCTCCATGGCATTGTTGTGAGGATTAAATGAGTGAATACATGTCAGATGCCTAGCATGTGCCTGGCATATGGTAAGGCATCATGAAAAATTTAACTGTAATTATAACCAAATTAAATATTGTGATGGCCTATTAATTAAGTTAAACCATATGAAATTTCTAATATTCAACCATTTTGACCCATTATTATTGTTGAATAAATGATAAAACTCAGTCAAGGCAGGTTGCATAGAGTCAAAAAGGATCGGATAAATGAAAATATTTTTAGAAAAAATAAGCTGAAATAGATTGCTTTGTAATTTACAAAGCAGTTTCTCATACTTTGTTTCATTTAATCTCTATAGAATGCTTTTCAGGGTATTATTACCACTGTCTCTGAAGGAGTAACTGACTTTCCCCAAATCACACCACATTAAATAACACAATTAGAGTGGAAACATCATTTCAAGTATAAATCCCATATGATATTTTATTTCCCCTTCATAATAACATCTGTCCTCTCAGGAAAGTGAGGAAATAATGCTGATTCATAGGAACTTAGTCTTAAAGAGACATACTCTCAGATGATAAACACTATGTCTTTGAAACAAGGGTGTTGAGAGAAGAAACTTGGGACCAATGCTTTCTGGGTTTTCAAGTCCATGATTAGACTTCTGGTAAACAACCAAAGAAGGGAAAGGGTGAAAAATAGTCCAGAATGAAAAAAGTTTGACGTATATGTAACTTTATTGATCACCTCAAGATTCTCTTTTTGTTTATGGTCTGTGTCACCCTACTAGAATATAAATGCTCTCAGGGTAGATGACTGCTATCGTGCAGCAAGTGGTAGGCGCTGAGTAAATATTTATTAAAGGAATGAAAGTGGCCTTGAATACATCTGCTCTTTACTCACCAGAGAACAGCCCCATAGCAGGCAAATGGCATCATTAACAAAATTTTAAAAATCATATCCTTATTAGCTCATAACCATGGATACAAGGCTCCCATTTATTTCATACTTTCTAAGTAGTTCAGCATTCTGTTTTATTAGGGAGTGTTTCCACAGCCTTGCTGTAAAATAAAGCAAGACTTTTTGGCCCATTGATTGCTGTTTCCAGCAGAGCCCATCTCTATACTTACCTCTAAACAATGAACTATAGATTTGTTATCCCAATGAACAGCGATTTGTTATGGAACCTGTTTTATCAGTGTCATGCGAAGGTAGACATTTGACATGTCTTTAAGGGGTGATATGGATAATAATGTTGATGCAGAAGAAAACTAAAAATTCTCTCTGGTCTTTGTCAAGTGCATCTGGGTGAAGGGTATCTTGTTGTCACTGGATTTGAGAACTCAAAAAGACTCGCCCAACTCTTCATGTTACAGGTGAAGAAAATGAGGTCTAAAGAGGTTGAGAGATTTGACCAAGACTAATTCCTGGGACTAGAGAAAGATCTTCTGATTCTCAGCTGGCCACATTGTCATAAGATCTCCAGCTCCAAACAGCCAAGAGACGCAAGTCTGTTGATTTCCAGGCAGAAATGATTCCCCTTCACGTTTTTACTTTTTCTCCCTTAGATGCCTGCTCTGCCCTGACAAGGAATTTATCTGATGTTTACGCTACACTTAAGAAGAGGAAAATGCTCCTGGCAAACACTACTGTGATTCAGTGTGGCATTGGAGAGCCCAGTCATGAAAAAACGAGAATCAACAGAATAAGAGGTAAATAAAATTAGAGAAGAAGAGAAAATCTATTATTTTAGTGGGACATAACTTATAAAGTTTAGAACTGGTAAATAAATGCAGTAATGTGTAAGGAAGCTAGATTTCTATATGAAACATCAAAAATACTGTTACATGAGCAAGAATTAGTTTAAACATGTAAATAATTATTCCATTCATAAGAGCAATGAATTATTTAAGATGAGTAGTGAAAATAATTGGAACTACACATTAGTTATATGAAGAAGATTATAAAAAGATACAAAGCGTGTAAAAGCTCTGATTAAATGGAGAGATATACTATACTTGTGATTGAAAACAGTGTTTCAAAGATATAAGTTTAATGTTTCCAAACATTATTCAGATTCCATATGCTTCAAATCAACTTTTAAAATGATGTAGTGTTTGTTTTATAGACTAAAAGATATCCATTTGTAAAATAAAACACTGGACCATCAACTAACATTATTCACAAGTAAATCATTCCAAATGGATTATAAGGGCTAAAATTAAAAGTAAAAATCCCCTGCGTATAACAGTAGTGGATGACAATATAGAAGAATATCCATAATCTTAAAATTAGTGAAGATATTCTTAATATATATGCTTAAAGATGTCTGGTTGAAAAGAGGAAGGAGAAAAAGTAAAATGGAACGTGATATTGTCTCTGATTTTCTTTCAGAGACTTAATCTAGAGAAGAATATTCCAGTCTACGATATTGGATAAAGAAATAGAAATCTGTGATAATTACACAAATAATGAGATGACATATATAAATGGTAGCATAATGTATCAGTTAGCTTTTGCTGTATAACAAACCATCCTAAAATTTGGTGGCTTCAAATAAGAATAGTTTACTTTTTCTCAAGATTCTGTGGGTTAACTGGGCAGTTATTTTGATCTGGACCTATTGGTTGCTCAGCTAGGATTGGCTGGTCTAGGACGGCCTTACTCACATATCTGATTGTTGACTTGAAGTCACCTGGAGTGATGGAGATGTGCAGTCTATCTAGACTCATTCACATATTGATGGCCTCAGGCTTCCCAAGGGCAGCCAGAGAAGGACAAGTACCAACAATGAGCAAGTGTTTTTCAAGCCTTTGCTTATGTCATTTGTTAATGTCCCATTGGCCAAAGCAAGTTACAAGGCCAAGTTTACCCAGAGTCAACGTGGGATGGTACAACCAAAGAGACAGTGGGAGAGGACTAATGTGTGGCCATTTTTGCAATCTTTAACACATAAGTTTAGAGGAGAATTAGTATGAATGTTTTTGTATTTGTTCATTTGAATGCCCGAGGAAAATTGCACAAAGCCAAAAGAAACATAAAGCAAAAAATTAAGTGGAGATGTAAGGTAAGTTTAGTTGGTACTTAAAGTGGGTCTGCACAAATGTCGTAGTTTATTTTTCAAGTGTAGGCAAGTTCTTGTGACCTATGAAAATAACTTACATTTCGATTATTTTCTCGCTGAATGTGTTTTATTCATTAACACATTTGATGTGTTTCTCTCTGGCCTTAGGAAAATAACGTAGCACTTGGGAGCAAAGATGCAGCCTAATAGCCCCACACTGGAGGCCAAGATAGAGCAGACATCCATGGCCACCATGACCTTGCCCTTGGTGCTGTGGTAGATGGGGAGGAAGGTGACCCAGACACTGCAGAACACCAGCATGCTGAACGTCAGGAACTTGGCTTCATTAAAGGTGTCAGGCAGGTTCCGTGCCAGGAAAGCCGCAATGAAGCTGCCCAGGGCCAAGGAGCCCAGGTATCCCAGGACACAGTAGAAAGCAGTGACCGAGCCCTTGTTGCACACGATGAAGATGTGGCCGTGTTGAGAGTGTGCATCTGTGTCAATGAAGGGAGGAGAGGTTCCCAGCCAGATTCCACAGAGACTCAGCTGGATAAAGGAGCAGATGGGAAAGATGAAGTTAGGTTCCTCTGACACCAACCACTGCCTCATCCTTCTCCTTGGTGCAGTGACCTTGAAGGACACAGCCACAGTCATAGTTTTGGCCAAGACACTGAAAACTGCCACAGTAAATACAACTCCAAATGTGATTTGTTGAAGACTGCAGGTGGCTGTGTTGGGACGACCAATGAAGAGTAAGGAGCAGAGGAAGCAGAGGGTGAGGGAGATGAGCAAGATGTAGCTGAGAGTCTGATTATTGGCCTTGACTATGGGAGTGTCTTGGTGCTTCACAAAGACCCCCAGCACCACAGCTGTGAGGAGAGAAAAGCACAGAGCTGTGCACCAGGGCCATCCCTAAGGAGTCCTCCTAAGCCAGAAAAGTCACAGCTTTTTTTGAGGCAGCAATCTCACCCTCTGTTGGCATACTGATGATCTGGACACTTCACACACTGATCCATGTCTGGGGAGAGATGCAAAGTGTCCTCAGCCCAGGTTCAGTCATTCTCTCTCATTCGCATGCCCCCAAAGAAGGCATGGGGTAAGCTTAGCCAATTGTCTTCCTTTGTTGCTCCAGGCACCAAATAACAGAATGCTCTGCAGAGAACCATTCCCAGTTAATACTGCCCATCTTATTTATGGTTAAGTAAAGCTATTATCCATCTCAGTATTTATCTTGCATATTCATGAAAGCACATTTTTCTCAGCAGAAAACCAAACGTCCTCCCTGTCTCTCTGAGCTATACCCCTGTAAACTATGGCCTAGATTTACTCATTCAATGAGCAAGCAGTTATTGGAAAACCTCCATGAGGCAGATAATATGCTACATACTAGGGAAACAGAGATGACCAAGTCATAGACCTCACTCCTCGGGAGTTTCAAAATGAGACCATTTCTACCATCTAAAATGATGTACAAAACATTTCATCTTAATTTCACTTCCACCACTTCTGTTAAGATTTTAGTCACTTCTCTCCTACGTTATCATAAGATCCTTTTACTCTGGTTCCCTGCCCTTGTCCTGCATCACAAGTGATACGTCTACATGTAAGTGGGATCATGTTTATCCTCCATTAAAAAATCCGACAAAATCGTAGGAAGACCAAAAAGACTGTATAACCTTGGTCACGCCTACCTCTACTACCTCTGCTCTGATTTTTAAGATTCCCAAATCTTCATGTGGTTCTGAAAGTGTTCCGTGCCCACTCATCCCTGCAGGTATGAATACATGCTTTTTCCTTCTACAGGGGCATTGCTCCTTCCTCTTTACGTCCTCTTAAATTCTCTCACTTTTCACGTTTAGAAGTACAATCTGCCTGATAACGTTTTCTGTGGATGGTGTGAGTTAGGGTTGGTGAGTCATTGCCTTCTCCATGAAGACAGCCAATTTACCCAACATGGTTTATTGAAAAGGCTTTCATTTTCCCACTCCTCTTCAGTGTTTCCTTGTAAATCAGACGTCTATACGTGAGTCCCTATATGAGCAGCTTTTATCTGAACTCACCATTTGGTTCCGTTGATTTTCTTGTTTATCCTCTTGATGAACCTCCTCTATTGTGATGCTATAATACTTGATGTCAGGTAGAGTAAGTCCTCCCACTCTATTCATTGTTTGCAAGATTTTCTTAGCTAAGTTTTTCCTTTATCATTTCCATAAGAATTGTATCAATTGTAATTTCCACAGAACAGGTCAGCATTTTAGCGGCAATTTTGTGGAAGCTGTAGATTAATTTGGAGAGTTTTGATATCTGTAGAATTTTGAGTCTGTTCAGTCACGAATTTGATTTATCCCTCCAGTTCTTTCAGTTTTCCTCCATTTATCTAAATGCTGTTCTATAAATTAATGGACAGAAATCTTTTGAAAGTCTCATTAAAGTTATTTCTAGGTACTTCATACTTTAAGATGTTGTAAATGTCATTTTTTTAAATTTAAATTTTGAATGCTTATAACGGGTAGATGGAAGCAAAACTTTCTATATTAACCTTGTATTCAGCCACCAATAAACTCAGTTAATACCTTAATTTATATGGATTTTACATTTATACCATAATATCATCTGAAGATAACATCAATTTTACTTCTTCCTTTGAAGTAAATTATTCCTTTTATTTCTTTTCCTGCCAATATTTTATCAAGCAAGACCTCCAGCATAACGGCTTATAGAGGCAGTGATGTTGAACATTCTTCTCTTATCCTTGCTTTCATCAGTGTAAGATAAAGTTCCATTCTGTGAATACTGTGTATGGGAGTAAGAGAGTTTCGTTCTGTTCCTGATTTGGTAAGTGTTTTTTCTGTTGTTGTTGTTTGTTTTAAAATATGAATAGGTGTTTAATTTTACTAGTTTTTCTTACAGTTACTGAGATTATTATTTCTCTTTTTTCAGAGATTAGTGTACTGAATTACATTGCATGAACCTAACTTGGTCATGATATGTTCTTCTTATAAAATATAGCTAGATTTGGAACCTTGATTTGATTTGATTTTTTTTTTTTAGGATAAATGAATTTAACCCAACAAAGAATGTGGCCTGTAATTTCCTTTCCTGCAATGATTTTGTTAGATTTTGGTACCAATGTTAATCTAGTCTCTCAAAGTGAGTCAAAAAGTTTTCAGTTTTTCCTATTCTCTGGAAGAGTTTGAGTAGATGTATATTATTTTTTTCTTGAATATTTTGGCAGATTCATCAGCTTTGTACCAAATAAATAGCTTACAATAAAATTTTGTAGAAATGTTTTAAAGGATGGTCTCAATTTCTGTAATAGGTCTGGCAATATTCAGATTTTTCATTTTTTCTTGAGGCAGTTTGGTAACTTTTATTTGCCAGAAATTCGTGAATTTCCTCTAAATTTTCATTGTATCAACATGATGTTATTTATGTTTTCTTCATGTTAAATATTTTCCATGTGATCTGCACAGATTACTCCCTTTTCAACCTTGGTATTATTTTGTTGCAATTTTTCTTTTTTTGAACACTAGTACTAGGATTTTATTGAGCATATTTGTCATTTATTAGAATCTAATTAGTTTTATTTATCCTTTTGATGTTTGTCTTTTATTTTGTTAACACTTCCTCTAATATTTATCACTTTGTGTTTTCTCTTTTCCTTGTGTTTACATTTCTGCTCTTTTTCTAGTTTGTGATGAATGCTTAGAACTTAGAAATTCAACCTTTCTTTATTTAAATATACACAATAATATATAAATATATATAATCTAGGATTATACATTTCTCTTTAAGGATAGATTTAACTCCACCCCATAAGATTTGATGAATAATATTTTTAATTGGAAATACATTCTAATTTCCATCATAGTTTACTCATTAATCATCGGTTGTTTACAAGTGTATTTATTAATATCCAAGCATGTAGGAATTGAAGCTAGTGGACGTAGTGTTCTTTAGATGTGCATATGGAACATATACCCAAACTCACCACATGCCAAATGTGCACGTGGAAGCTTTATCCAAATTGACGATATGCCAGACTATGTCATCAATCTCAGTACATTTCAAATAAATTGAAATTATACAAAAGATGTTGTGAAATTAAGCTTCATATCAATCACAAAAATAAAATTAGATAATGCCACCATTGAGGTTATTTCAACATTGCACCGTTTAATATCATAAATCTGAGTAATTCCAAGATGTTAATTATGGTATGAAAAATCTTCAGTGTTGGTTTTCTGTCCCTCTTCTATTTCATGACCCAACTCCCAAACCCACATTGTCTGTGTTCTAGTCATGTTGAACCTTTTCTCAGCTCCCTAGAATATTAAATGCAGGGCTAATTTGCCAGTTTCTGCCATTTCTAAGAATTCCACCAAGAATTTAATCTGCTTACATTAGTCTGATATAATACTAATGCTCCTGCCTCTATGAAAAAGTCCATGACACTTCCCTCCCCACAAACATATATGCTATCACTTATTTCATCCCATGGGTCTCTGCATACCTATATTGCAGCCCTATGTCACCACCTTGAATTTGCATCACTGCATATTGTCTCCCCTACTCACCTGTGAACTCGAGGAGATCAGAAACCAAGCAGTTCCATAAGCTCATTGTACACCATAGAAATATTTACTTCTTAAATCAAACACAACCTTCTGAGCTCCTGTTCTGTGCCAAGAACAGCACCAGACACTGGAAAAATAAGGATTTCTTCAATGTGATCTAAATGTAGCTTTAAAGATGATGAAAAGTAAGGACTTACAATACCATGTGTTAGATTCCATGAGAGAGATTTAAGTTAGTTACTGTGGAGTGGTCATAAAGGGTTTCCTTGAGATCATAATGCCTGCAATGATGCTAAAATGAGACAAGTAAGCTAGTTCAAGGTAGAGAGAGAGGGTATCATTTTGGGAGGAAATATTATTGGCTATAAAAGTTAAATTACTAAATGGAGGAAGGCAACATTTTGACCCTGCAGTCCTCATCAGAGTTTTTCCATTTCTTTGGGAGAACGGTGCATACAAAAGAGAGGTGGAGAGCCAGCCCTGATAGCCTAGTGGTGAAAGTTCAGTGTTCACCACTTCGGTGGCCCATGTTGGTTTCCTGGTCATGGATCCACACCATCTCTCTGTGAATTGCCATGCTGTGGTGGTGGCTCACATAGAAGAACCAGAGTGATTTACAACTAGGATATAAAACTATGTACTACAGTTTTGGGGACAATAATAAAAGAGCAAGATTGGCAACAGATATTAGATAGCTCAGGACAAATATTTCCCTTCAAAAAAAAAATAGAAGTGGAGAATGTCGCTGCAAGGCATATACTCACCTATTTCATTGGAAATCACATTCTCTGGGCTGGGAATGCAAGCAAAACAACAGGCAGCCTTGCTCTCTTGAGGGCTCTTCCTGAATCCCGGACTGCAACTCTCACTGCATACAGAATGTGGAGTCTGGAGAAAATCAGATAACACTTGGTAACAGCTGTGACTTTTACCTAATTTTCAAGTAGCTAGAGTGTTTAGAGTATTGGGCCTTAACAAACTTAATCTTGAAATATCTAAATCCAATTCATTGGTTGGACGCCATGCTTATTGTATGATATAAAACACTGGTACACCTCAGAAATACTGTGGGTTTGTTTCCAGAGCACTGCAATAAATCAAATATTGCAATAAAGTGAGTCACACCAATTTTTTGATTTCCTAGTGTATAAAGAAGTTATGTTTACACTATACTGTAGTGTACTAAGTGTGCAATAACATTATCTCTAAAAATCATGTACATAACTTAATTTTTTTAAAAAAATTATTCCTGAAAATTACTAACCACCTTCTGAACCTTCAGCAACTTGCAATCTTTTGCTTATGAAGGTCTTGCTTCCATCTTGGATTGTTGGTAAATGAAAAAATTACTTCAGTTGGAAGTGAATTGTTAAATTCCCATATGTGGCCCTTTATGAAGCTCTGAGGGGGCACAAAACCCAACAAGATTTTGGTTATTCATGTGTAGTGTAAGTAATTGTGATTGGGTTCAACCCACCTCAGTAATTCCCGTGTCCCACTCAATCACCTCCTCAGATAAAGACAATTCTTGACCACGTGGAGCATGTTGGGAATATTCTCCTACTTTCACCTTAAGTCCAAGACCTTCGGGAAAATTCCAAAAGTTGAGAATGGTTTACTCTGAATCTGATTTTCCTTCATCAGCCAAATTCACTGAGTCACCAGCAGGATTGTTAAATTCTATGTTCCTCAGAAAAGGGTGCAGCTAAAAGAGACACATCATCCTGTGGTGAAGTGGGCCTGGGTGTTAAAGAGAAAAACCCTGAATTGGGGACAGCCTTTCATTGTCTGTAATCTTTGCTTCATAGTGTACCTTTATTACAAGTATCCAATGAAGTAAAGCAAATGAAATCATATGGAGAACTAAAATATCATAATGTTTCTAAAATATCAGTTAGTTTCGAGAGAAAATGGCTAAAGACAAGAATATCAAGATGATCAGTGGTGATAGGATTCAGACAAATCTCGAGTACAAGGTACAATCTAGCCACCCTCATGCACTCTCTGAATTTTCCCAGACCATCAATCTGCAAAATGATGTTAGCAATACCTAAAGTTGTTACAGAATTAAATGAGATCATTTATGTAAAGTATTCACTATGATGTTCAGCACCAGATAGGCACATAAAGGACAAGTTCTCTTCTTGTCATTGAGGAGCTTCATGGGAGAAGACAGGATATTCCCTATTGAAACGTTAGGCAGGCAGGATGTTGGGATCCTTTGTAACACAAAGCATTGATATTGACTCATAGCTCACTTCCTCGTTGCCACTAGAACCTTCTTGTAGATGACTTACTACTCAGGACTAGATATACCTCCTAGAGAGTGAAACAAGTATAGAAACTCTTGTGCTTTTCTTGGAGAAAGAGTCCTAACTGCTTGGTTTGAGCACCTGTGGAACCATAAGAAAGTCACTTTTGCGAGTATACATTCTGTTAAGTCGAAGAGACTTTACCTGCCAGGGACAAAACACCAGACCTTCCCACTTCGCATTGGCTGCATTTCTGCATGTTGAAGAAGCAGCTTGTGAAGGTTCCAGGCCACAGCATACACAACATTTTACATACTGTAACTCCATTCAGTCGTGCTTGTGTCAAACATCTGCCAAGGCAGCCATCCTAAGGAGGCATTAGGTGGACAATTCTCCAGTGTTTTACAGTAAGACTCAGAAATCGTGCAAGGAATAAAGGGAAACCACAACATAGTGAGGTAAATGTCTTCTGGATATTTGGAAGGGTTAACTATCTGGATAAAATTTTCAAAGCCAGGGACCTCACTATGGTGGTGTGAAAAAATGAGAGTCCCATGGAATGAGTCAAGGATGAAATCTCTCTCACTGTGGATAAAATCCCACTCTGATGTCGTGACCCAGACTTTCCATATCACTAAATACTCCCAAGTAGAAAAGCTCAAGCTTATGAGAGAGTTGGCATCACCAGAAATGATAACCACATTCCCTTCTGTTTCCTCTACTTGCAAATCATATGGCCATGTCCTTGAGTAATATGACCTTTCAGTCACAGGAATCTTTTCCACAAAGGCTGCACAGATTCCATTCCTGTCCATCTCTCCTCTCAAGTCTGAGAGAAACACAACACCTTTCTTGTCTTCTGAGATGACCAGCCCCACCCAGCTCCAACTCAAATGAAGCAGCAAAGAGTCCATGCCAATGGCTAGAGATGTGTCCCTGGGGGCCATCTAATAGAGAGATGGAAACTGCTTATCATCATTCAGGGTAAGATCAAAAGGACCATAGGTAAGCTAAAAGGAAAAGACAACTGGAAGTAATATTAGGAAGGGGATTGGCAAAAATCACACTCTCAGTCCTGAAGGCTGTTCAGCAACACCTGGAGTGGTAGAAGAGGACAATTGCTCATTTCATTTTCTAATCATTTTGCACTCCCTGAAAGCTTTCTATAAAATAAGATCAGCCAGAGTTTCAGGAAACTGCTTTGTCTCCTTCCCCCTCAAACTTCTCTCTACTCCAAAGAAAGGAAATGTCATTCTCCATCGAGGTCCTGTACACGGATCCTTTGAGATCATATCCTTTGAGAGATGCACAAACCCAGTCTCCTCCTCTCTTCCTTTTTAGGCCCCTGAGAATGGCACCAAAGGAGACGTGGTTTCATCTCTCCCCATCCCATGCAGTCTTACCTGTGGAAATTTGTACAGTTCTAGCAGTGTTCCAATCTGGGCAGAAATTGCCCAGGTGGTTCCTGTAAGGACCGCTAGAGACTTACTCTCTCTCCTGCAGTCGTAATTAGGGATGTCCTTGCCCAACCCTGAGAGCCAAATCAGGGAACTCTCCAATGTCCTCCTTTCACTGGGTAGGGCATTATAGAGATCAAATCCCAGAGACATGTTGGGCAATATATGAGGGTCCCTGTTGATTTCCTCAATGGCAAAAACCAAGGACAGAACATACTAGTAGTTCTTGTACTGAAACCTGCATAGAGGGATAAGGATCCTTAGGGAAAATACTCAAAATGATTTCCTTCAAATGCAATACAATGACTTTATTAAAATGAATTTGCTATTGACTCAAATGTCTGTGGCAACAGATGACACTCTTGAAGCCTTAGAATTTATAACTAAAGAAAATAACATGACTCCAGCTGTGGAACGTCCTTACTGAATTCCACACTCATGAAAGAAACTGGTTAAATACACAGAAGAAAGTACAATGAATGGAAAAACAGATCACATTCAGAGTAGACTTGTAAATGGCTCTTTGGTTCAGGATCCAAAATGCTTGTTTATATGAGCACACCATTAAATCCTTCCTAGAAGAGCAACAATATTAGCATGAGATTGGAGAAAGCCCTGGGGAGGAAGAATAATTGCAACTGGAAGATACGTGACAAGCATAGACGCATGACATGTGCACGTTGAGAATGGTGCAACAGAAGGCTGTCAATCAAATTGCCTAAACCTCTGTCCCCTCAAACCTGTGCGTCTGCCACCATCAAAACCAGGAAACTAAGGTGAACTTCAGAGATCCAATGAAGGAGGAATCATCAACAGGCAGGAACAATTGAAAGAATCAAGAAGGACTGAAGGGACTAGAAACACTTAGGAATCTAAGAGAGAGAGCATTGTAAAGTTTAAAAAGCTTCTCATCCATTTCTTATTTTAAAAATATAAAATTAAAATTAATCATTAACATCTTTAACGGTACCTATTCCTGATAGCCCATATTGTCTTCATCTTTCCTACAGACTTTCTGCACACAAATAACACCTAAGCCAAAGAAAATTCTCTGCATTTCTATTGCCTGGGATTTGTAATAGCATCAAGAATAAAATAGAGCAGTCTCTTATACTTATTTCAAGTGTTCTATTATTTGAGGATTGATTAGTACCCTAGTTCATGCTCACTGCTTATTAATGTTCCCCATGTCCCTGTGAAGAATAGGTGTTCTTCACTTGTTGGGTATAGGGTTCGATGTGTATCCATTAAATCAAACTTGCTAATTTGTTTTTCAAATACTCTATTATTAGATATATGTTATTCTTTGTCTCAGAGGAAAGTTGAAATTCTTCACTATGATGATATATTATGTCTACCTCTCCTCTTCCTCTGCCTCCTTCTCTTGTACTTCCTCCTCCTCCTCCTCCGACTTTTTCTTCTTGTCTTCTCCTTCTTCTCCTTCTCCTCCACTTCCTTCTCCTCCTTCCTTTCCTAGTTGAGGCTATATTATCTTCACAGGACATCGTGTGTAGTATAACAACTATATCTTCATGATAAGTTGAACTTATATACCATTGGGGATTAACCACTTAATTCCTAATGATGCTTTGTTCCGCATCTGTTTTATCTCATATTATTATAGCTACCCTGGGTTGATTTTTGATTGATTTTGTCCTAGCATATCTTTATATCTTCTATTCTGTTTTGAATTTCTAGTTTTCCATGTTTTTTAGTTTTCACAAGTCTTGTAAACAAGATATAGCTAAATTTATCATTGTCGCATCAAATTTAACAATCTGTATTTAACTGGAGAATTTATTGCATTTACATTTGTTTTATTTATATCCTTCTTTTGCTCCCACTATCTATATGTTTTCCTTCTATTTTTTCCACAAGTTTTATTATGTTATTTCCCTTTAAAATTTATTGATTTATACTTGTTTTCCATATTCTATTGTATCTCCTCTATTTGGGTGAGAGTTATAGTCTCTACTTCTATTTTACCACCAGCCCACATTGCCTGAAGTGGATATAGTTTCTCATCTCCTGAGAAATTTATAGACCCTTTAACTTTCAGTTTTACCCTCATGACTCACTTGTTTTTGTTGTACAGTATTTTATTTCTCCTTTTTCTTTACTCTCTCTCATCATCTCCATATCTAAATTATCTTTCATGTTTTTTAGTTCCTTGTCTTTCTATGCTGCATTCTATTTCCTTCAGAATTCAAATTTGGTTTTCTATTCTCTCTTCTGTTGTAGAACCCATCTATGAAGTTTTAAAACTCAACAGTTATGCATTTTTCATCTCTTAAAGTTCTATAAGGCCCTTTGCCAAATATGTCATATCATTTCTAGAGTCTCCTGCTTGATTTTGTTATTCCATTTTTTGTCGTTCCATTTTTTATACACAGTTATTTTATATCTTGAAGTTGGTAAGTCTAATAGTGAAGGTTTTGGTGTTTAAATCTATTGTTTTATTTTTAATTTTCTTATGTCTTATGACTCTTATCGACAATGGCATGTATTCCTTATTTGTTTGGAGAACTTTGATTATGAGCTCATATTTGTCTGATTTTAATGTGTACAGAATGTAAGGCTTTAGTTTAGATTCTTTCCTCCAGAGAAGAATGTCACTGGTTTCTGCTCACAGTCATGTGGGATGACACCAAGCTAAGTGCCTTTTTTGTGTGACTCACAACTAATCTGTGAGTCCCAGATTCATTCCCTCAAATCACTGGTGACTCAAAGACAAATCCTTTCATTAGAGGATCATACTGGCCTTTGACCACTGGGTGAATCCAAATTTGTCTAGTGCTTACAATTTCCTTCTTCTGTCCTTTGAGACTTGGCTTACATCTTGTGAACTCAAGAATGCAATAACATTATATTTTATGGAAGATAGCGTTATGTGGAGGGAAACTCCTTTGAGGTATCTAGTCCTCCATACTCCTAGTATTTCATTCTTTTGGATACTTCTTTGCATTTCTTTCTTTAAATAAAAATTCTTTCTTTAACTTGAAAAGAAAATAAATTTTAAAATCAAATGTGTGAGCTTGGGAGTATAGAAATAATTTACACGCTATTCAACAAAATAAGTTTAAGATATAGATAATTTTCCAGTAATGTATGTATGGATTAGGTACATTTAAGTGAAACTAAGAACCTCTATTTAGAACATATTTAATCAAGTTTTAGGAGAAGAATCATTGAGATGCACACTCCAGGAACATTCTGTTTCTGTGAGGTGCACACATACTACACATATACCTGATCGTCATGTGACAAGCCATGATATGGCCAACTTTAGTTCAACTTAGTTCAGGTGTGATGTGATCAATTAAACTTGAAGAAAGGAGAGTGTCCAGAATGTCCAGAAGCCCCATGTGTTTCCAATGTTAGAGCATTAAATACTGAGAACAAGGAAGAATGGTGCAGGTGTTGTATAAATAAATTACAATGTCTAAAGAACAGAGAACAGCATCCACATTAAACGTATTGCTGATTGTGCCACATTTCTGAAAATAAAGCACACCTTTCAGAGGAAAAATGAAGAACGTTTTTGTGTCAGTTAGGGCCTCAAAATGCTGAGGTGGAGTTAGGAGTACAAGAAGATTATTGTGGCATAACACCTGTGAAGAATCAAAGGCTTGGGTAGGAACAGCCCGCACACTCAGATATGGATTTTACTCCCTCTGAAATGAAAAAAAATAAGGAATGTTAGGCAGAGGAGCTTTGAATCACAATGTGGAGATGCTAGTCTCCACCCGAGACCTACTGAAACAGAATGTTTGGGGTGGGGTACAGCAAACCTTCTGTGTTTTAACAAGCCTTCCAGATAATTCAGATCCATAATCAAGTTTGAGGTTGACGAGTTTCAAAAAAAAACACAGTACCAAAGAAGTGAACACTGAAAAATTAAAACAATTGTCTCAGTACTTTGTGTTAATGTGATTTTTAAAAAATGCAAAACACAAACTACTTTAAAGAATGTGCATAAAATTTAAAACCATCCTGAACCAAGAGCTTAATCTATACCTAGAGACACTGGATTTGGAGAAAAAGAAAAGAAGTAGAATACTAATTAATTTTTCACCTAACATTGAGGAGGCAGTGAGGCAAGACTTCATATTCTGGGTTCTTCTTATTTCTCAAATTAAAAATATTGTAAAATAGGGGCCAGCCTGGTGGCATAGTGGTTAAGTTTGCACGCTCTGCTTTGGTGGTCTAGGGTGCGTGGGTTCGGATCCCGGGTGCGGACCTCTGCACCACTCATCAAGCCATGCTGTGGTGGTGTTGCATATAAAGTAGAGGAAGATGGTCATGGATGTTAGCCCAGGGCCAGTTTTCCTCAGCAGAAAAAATAATTCTAAAATAGAATGTGAAAAAGATGTATATATCCAACATGGTGAAGAAAAGTTTAATAAGGAAAATTACTTTAAATGGTGCAAAACAAGGAAAAAAGAAAAAAGCAAAGTACAAAATTTAAAAATAAAACCACAGAGATAATGCTACATATAGCAGTTATACTATACTGAAGTTACTTAAATCACTTTTTCAATATTGAATGTTACTCTACATTCCACAAAGACATAGGAAACTAACATTGAACATAGATGCTGAAAGAAAGGGGATTGTCAGTGATATTCCATACACGTGCTCACAAAAGTAAAGCCACAACTAATATGAAACTTTTATATATGAATGTGTATAATGGTACACATATCTGAAGGCAAAATATTTAGGGGCTAAAAGGTGGTTAGCAGTCAAAATGTATATGTTCATTTATAGTATCATATATTTAAAAAAGGATTTAATAATAGGAAGTAAAGTGAACCTAACTACAACCAAAGTAAGAGTATTCAATTAACTTCTCAGTATTTGTCCAAAAAAAGTCAATATAGGAATCATATATATTGTTAATCTTGATTTATCATTAAATATGTTTGGAGCATACACACACACGTGCCTGCATATAAATATCAAACATCCTACTTCAAAACAAAGAAAGCATATTATTATAAAATTAGGTCTATCCTTGTCCAGCAAGCAATTTCGACATAGCAATCAATTCCTGAAGCCGCCAGAAGAGAGATACATGGCCAACCATAGATATTCTGACTCAGTAGCTCATCAGAGGAACGGGCAGAATTGAAATCCAGTTCCTTAACCAACTTGCACGCAAAAATGCTCATTAACTGCCAACATATCTTAAACAAATCAGACAATTTATAAGCCAATAAACACTCTCGTGCATAACCGTTTGGTCAAACAGGAAATCAAACCAATGATTAGAAAGGAGTGGTGATGGTTTGTAATTGGTATTTGAGTGGTGAACACGATGTAATCTATGCAGAAATAGAAGCATAATGATATAAACCTAAAATTTATACAGTGTTATAAACCAATGTTACTGCAATAAACAAAAATTAAAAATAAATAAATAAATAAATGAAGGAGTAGCAAGGAGCCCTGGAGAGAGAGGAGAGAGAAAGGAAGAAGAAAAGAAAACTGTCTGTTCTGAGAGAAAATATCTCAGCAAGGGAGGGGGAGAGGGGAATCACCTCCCCCAAACCTGGAGGAGGAGAGAGAGGGGGAGGAAAGGGGGAGAGAGAATCCCCCTCTGACCGTTCCCTGCAGGATCTTAGGGCTGGCCAAATCCTTAACAAGACAGGTTGGCTGGAGAAAATCAGACCCAGCTGAAGAACATGTGTCCATGGGAGAAACCTGGGAAACTGAGTTTCTCCACACAGGGCAGAGATTCTCATCTTGCATCCTCTCCTGAGCTAATGACAAAGGTGTATGTCTTGGGTGGGCCTGGGGGATGGGAGAGGGGGAGAAGGCCATTGTCATGCAGAGGGACATGGAAAGGCTTATCTGAACCCTTTCCCCTGCACTGGGGTCAGGTCCAGAAGGGCCAGCACGGAGGTGACCAGGAACAGGCCTGTCTGTGGTGTGGCTGGCCCCGGGGCAGGCATGGGGGTGGTGGGTGGAAGTGGGATGGCGTGTGAGTTGGCACCAGCCATCGGTGGAGGCAGCGACTCAGAGGTCAGGGGTCTCTCTCTCTCTCCCTCTCTCTCTCTCTCCCCGCCTCGGGGACCTGAGGAGAGTAAGGTGCTGCGCCCTGCCCACCTCGCCTACCTCTCCCATGGGCCCTTCTTTCTCTGACCGCTCCAGGAGCCCTGCGGGCTTGGGTTCAACCCTCCACACCCCCGTACAGGCCAAGGGCGTGTGCGCGATCGGCGGGGCCTAGGGCTGGCCTCGGGGGTCCGCAGTGAAGGCCCCGCCCACCCGCCAGGCTCTGACCGGCTGGCGCCACCCAGCTGCAGCGGTTTCATCGCCGCCCTTCTGGACTTGGCTTCAGCTGCTGTCTCCCTCCCCTCCCCCACTCCCACTCAGCTTGAAGGCCGCTTCCCTGCCTTGAAAGCATTGCTCTGGCTCTGATGGCCAGAGGCGTACCGGGCTTCAAGCTCAAGGCTCTGCCTGGCCAGCTGCTTCGTCCCCTGGCTCATTTCTTCCTGGAAAGACAAAGCTATTGCTTCACCCCACACCTCCACTTTGCGACTGCAGCCAGGCCAGGTGTAGGAAAGGCTCTTGAAGTCAGAAGTGCCGAGACAGGCGTATGGCACTGCAGGGCTAGGGAGCCAGGGCCCTACTGGCCCTACTGGCCCTACTGGGCAATCCCTTCCCACAACAGCTCCCAGCCTCCTCTCTGGAGTCGGGAAGGTCTGCCCTTCCTAGTCCTTGGCCATGGCTCTAGGGAGAAATCCTCGCCAGAGTGTGGCATGAGGCCCTCTGACTAAGGGTGCATGTGCCACACCCAGGGCGACATGAAGGCTGGCGCAGATCGCGTGCTCTTTCCAAAGGAGGCTTGCCTATTGGCTCATCCACCTGCGCCGGGCCCCTTTCCTTGTGGGATCATGTCCGGTGGAAAGAGCCTTGGTGCCTGCTGCCAATTTTTTGGGGTGTGTTCTTGCCCCCTTCTGCGAAGGGAACCACTTGACAACTGCTGTGCCACACCTCGGGTCTTTTAGCCTCCCTCAGCTGTGTCCCCGCCATGCCCATTCCTACCTCCATGGAGGGACTACTAAGGTCTTGGCACTTGCCAAGTGGAAATAGTCATTAGAGACTTAACTTGGAGTTGTAGTAAAAGAGCATAACATAACAGCATTGAGCTTGGGCTCTGCCATTTATGAGCTGTGTAACCTGGATGAGTTTTCTAGCCCCTGCACCCAGTCTCTTCATCTATATAATTGTGAAAAGACCAACATCTACTACGTCGGGATATTTTGAGGATTCTGTGTGTTAATGTATCTTCAAGCACAGAATTAACATTCAGAGTGTAGTGCCTGGCTCAGTAGAAGTGTTTGCTGCTGTTATTATAATTATCATTATTTCATGTCCTTCACTTCCTCGTGAGTTCCCTGTCAAACCAACCATGGTCCATGGTGTCAACAGTTTTATTCCAGGCTCCTGCTTAATGGCCTGCAGAGGGATCCTCCCGCTCATAACCTCTTATTTTTATCCCAGTCTCTGGAACTCTTTCTTCTTGGCACTGAGGCAATGAATGGGGTCCCACACCCAACCCTGCATGTACTCCTTTTAATATCCCATGCTTTTGAAATACTGTTTAGTGTTTACTTGGTGGAATATACTCCCTGACATGAACAACACACGGGAGATAGGATTTAGGAAACATTGTTCCATGTAGGGCTCTGATTTTATCATAACACAGAGTACAGATGATCAAGGGCCAAGGTAGAGTTCCTTATTGCAAAAATCTTCAGAGATGAGGGTGTTCTAATGTGACACCACCTGAAAATAAAGCCAGCACATAAAAGCAGTTGTAGTTTTAAAAGGAAAAGCACACAACTGAAAGAATTGATCCCATTAAATACACTATTCTATTTGTTTATGTATCAAATTACTGATAGGTAATAAGCAGGTGTACAGATAGTAGAATTATCAATTTCACAGAGAATTCTTTTAACAGTTGTTCATATCTTGTGTTTTACATCATTTATTAAGGTAATATTTTCATCTTTACTTTTCCTTGTGTCTCTATCTTTCTCAACTTTTCCAAGAGATATATTTATATTATCTTCTCAAATTTTAGGGAAAGTTAAAAAAAGTTATGAAACATTTGAAGTTGTTGATTTTGTATATTGGAGGAGGACTAGATTGCAAGTGAATTAGTGATAATTAGAGTTTTAGTTTGGTAAAAGATGGTAGCTGGAATCGATACCAGGATGTTTGTAAGCTAATTTTTACTTCATTATTTGATATAGTTTCTAAAATGCCAGAACCGGTAATTTTAAATTTAACAACTTGTCTCATTTTAAAATATGTGTTCTTGGAGAGGGTGACTGAGGTAAGTAGACAATAATTTACTGTAGTGACTTGTTTTTCTCCAATTAATCTGTTATAAACCCAACAGGCATATAGCATTCTTTTGTCCAAATGACCTGATGGCACTTTCTTAACTTTTCTTGCTGTGATTCTAGCAATCTAGGGTCACACCACCTTCTCTCTCCTAGTCATGATTTCAGTTGTAAGAGTCACATTGTCAATAATATGGTGACAAATTTGCACACAGTCTACAATTTACTAAAATATATATATCAATTGCAAGCTTTGATAACATGATTGTTAAGGAATGAACAATTTGCAGTGCACTTAACAGCTGATTGCTACACATTATTGTGTAAGGACATCATGGTTAAAACCATTATTTGCAACATGGGGCCCCTTTCAATTTTATTTTAATGGAAAGTGTTCAATGACATTTTTCTTTTGAAGAAGAAAGACTTGCATTTCCATCTTAGAAAATTATGAACTTGTTTTTAGCCCTTTTTCTTGTCTTCAGCTCTTCTTTATATTGATTACTAATTCACATGTCCAGTTACTTCAGATTCATGGTGCTATCTCCTCTGCCTTTTTCATGGCTCTCACATTAATTTTTCCATAATCCATTCTGTGAAAGAGGTTTATCTCCACCTTCATATATTGAGGAAGGAACCGACCCTCCTTTATGTGAACTTGGAAAGAAAGGCCAAGGTGATGCCACGGTGTCCTTCCCCACCATTGAGCTGCAGAATGGCTGCAGAGTCCTGTGAATCTTTTGCTCACCTCCTGGCTCCCTACATACTTGGCATTGTCTGCGCGGAGAACCCCAGCTTGTTACAAGTGAATTTTTGAAGTCTTTAGAAGCCGGCTGAAGGATAAGACTGGCTAGAAAGGACATCAGCAAGCAGTGTACTCCAAAAGTTGGTGGCAGAAACATTAAGAAGAAGAAAACCTTTCCGTTTATCTTGTTTTCTCTTTATCTTCTCTCTTTTCATTTTCCTTTAGTTATATGGTATAAACCCTATCCACCACCCATGGTGCTTTTTTTTTTTTTCCCTCAAAACCCCAGTACATTGCTATATATCTTAGTTGTAGGTCAACCCATGGAGGTTCTTTTTCTTGGAGTCCCATGGCATTTTATTCATATCTCTTTCTATCAAATTATTTCCATAGCATAATTTATCTGTTTATACATATCTGTCTTCCTTGCAGACCCCCAACATTTCAAGACCTTTGGGCACATAATATATACATAAGTATTTGAGTGAATCAATGAAGATCTTTTGTTGAATAAGATCTAAATAAATACAATACCTACTCAGCACATGAATGCAAGCATTTGAGAGAGAGTTTTGTGTCTGCTGAAGCAAGCTGTGGACCAGTTTAGGGGCTCAGTGCCAAGGTTACTCAATAGATTGAGACAAAATGAAATAGATAATTAACTTTAGTTTTAAAATTCATGGAGAACAGGAGCAGGATATCTAGGTGTGAATCAGCACTTGATCATTCATGTTGCATGTTTGGAAAATCCAGTCCTTTATTTTTCTATGAAAATGTGACAGGCTAAGAGAGTGAACAGAGGACTGGTTTTTAGAAAGGCAATTTTGTTGCAGGAAATCGTGGAGGAAAATATATGGAAGGAGAGCTGGTAGAAACATGGCAGAAACTTTTTGTGTAGAAATCCTAAAAATTGAGTTTACATGCTGGCTGAAAGATTTGTAACTCAACATTTCTCCAATATAGGTTAGAGCAAATTTTAAATATCTAGGTATACAAAAGGAATACAAAGGAACATAGATCAAACTGAAAGGAGTTTAGGATAGAACAAAGAAATGAAGCTAAGGTAAACCAGCACACTAAAATGTGTTTCAGAAGGACCTGCAGTTTTTAAAGGTAGTTGGAAATTTATCACTCAGGTTTAAAGTAGAAAAGGAAATGGGAACAATTCTCTATCATTTCATGTCCATGAGATTAAAAGCTACATTCTGTCAGAGAAGCAAAACTTGTATGCCCTCTAATGTCCAAAAAAGTGTTTTGAATCATACCTAATGAAAGATAGTCTGTGTGATGTAATGCAAATACAGCATCATCAACTCATTTCCAAGTTTATTACAAACACTTTAGCATAAGTTTAATTGAGGTAATGCAGAATTCTATAAGGGGCCAAGGAAGAGGCTGATAGCATTCTCTCTTTCAGCTTCTCACTTGACCAAGGGAGAAAATGTTCTTGAACAGATTGACTACGTCTCCTAAAGACAGTGCTCATTTTCAATTTTTCTTTTTATAAACTCATCCTGCATTTCCCCTTACATATGCAAGCTAAAGCGTGTGTGTAGACATCCTTCATTGGCAATGAGGAGCAGATCCATACTATTAAATAATCAAATAAGCAGAACATACGGTTGGTGCCTTTTAGGAAAACTACAAGTTTAAGCCCACCCTCATTGGTGGAAGAACATGGTATACCCGAATTAAAATATCTACCATTTATTATGCAGCTAATCATGTCATGCTATTTAAATGAAACTTAATGAATTCTTCTTCTATAAAATTAATTTTATTTTAGTCAAACTGATGTATAATTTTATATAAGTGCATTTTTACTTAAAATGTAAAACTCTTTAGAGTCTGCTTCTTTCAGTTTTAGAGGCATATTTTGTATATATTTTTTTTAAAGATTTTATTTATTTATTTTTTCCCCCAAAGCCCCAGCAGATAGTTGTATGTCATAGCTGCACATCCTTCTAGTTGCTGTATGTGGAACGCAGCCTCAGCATGGCCGGAGAAGCAGTGCGTCGGTGCACGCCCGGGATCTGAACCCGGGCCGCCAGCAGCGGAACGCGTGCACTTAACCGCTAAGCCACAGGGCCGGCCCATATTTTGTATATTTTGGTGTGATTTTATTTATTATCCTTCATAGCAGAGAGGCACATCCTACTCTTTTTCTTGCTGTCCTCTCTCTACAAGTTAAAACTCATCCAAGTTTATTTTGCTTTATAAGGCATAGGCTTACTTTGTGAATGAAAAAGAGATCATTTCTGAAACATGTTTGGAACTGTAGGGAGCCCAGAATTTTAGACTATGCTCAGAATTTTGTGAGGTAACTTCAAAAAAGATGGAACATTTAACGTTTGCCAGGAAAGTTTTCTGCTACTTTGCTTAACAGTAGGGTTTTTTTTTTTTTTTTGGTTTCTTAATTCTTTGAAAGGATGAGTGAAGGAGTTGGCAGGTTTAAATTTACCCTTGATAGAGCTCCCTCTGGGTTACTCTTTCAAAACAACCATCCCAGTTGATGAATATTTAATGGGGACTCTGTCAGTCCCAGAGCTGAGAGAGGCAGTTCTCAAAGCTCCAGCAGGTCCTGGGAGAGGAGAGCGCTGGTAGCCAGTGTTGTTTGAGTTTGGATGAGGCATGGTCTTTCTCAGGATGTTAGAACTGAGTGGAGTTCTCAGATGCAGCCCAGTGACTCTAGAACTGAGCCCTGCTCAGAAACCAGTTGACTTTTCATTCGCTCTGAGCCTGGTGTCTGCCCTCTGCTCGTGCCCCTTTCTGCCATTTCTCATGCTTCTCCTGACTCTCTCTCTTTCCTACACCTTCTTTCTTCTTTTTTCTCTTTTTCTTACTTTTACTCTCTATTATATTCCTTCTCCTTATCATTTTTCTCAGTCTCTTATTGTTCTCATTAATTTTCTTTTTATTTTGTAGTACAGTTACTCTGTACATCACATTCACCTTAAAATCTTGATCCTCTACAACTCCTATACTTCAGTTAGCTATGTTTTTTAAAGATTTTATCTATTTTTTATTTTTCCCCCCCAAAGCCCCAGTAGATAGTTGTATGTCACAGCTGCACATCCTTCCAGTTGCTGCACGTGGGACGCGGCCCCAGCATGACCAGTGAAGCAGTGCGTTGGTGCGCGCCCGGGATCCGAACCCGGGCCAACAGCAGCGGAGCACGCGCACTTAACCGCTAAGCCACGGGGCCGGCCCTCAGCTCGCTATTTTGAAGAGAGTATTTTGATAAATTTCTCTTAGATGTTATAACATGCTGATTCAAGGAAATAAAAACTATCACAAATGGGATGGGGATGAAGAGTGAATTCAGTTCAGGTAGCCATGGAATTAGACAGAGGGAAACTGAGAGCTTAAGTGTAGGTGTTCAAAATATTTCCTGATACATCTTCGTAGTTCATTGTTGTGGTAAACTGCACAGAGTCTTATTTACTGCTGGAGCCCAGATGTTTGCTCCTTGGGGCAGCTCATCAGACCTTGGCCTATAGAAAAGAAGCTAGGAAACATTACATGCATTTCTAATGTGAAGAACTGTTAGTGTTCCACCAGGAGACACCTTGGGATCTTCCCTGCACTATCTGAATAGAAAAAGAGGAAGAGAAGCTTTTCTCCATCTGCACAAAACCAAGACCTTATCTTGAGTTTGAGAGGATTGGAGGCGACTGAAAACAAAAGTTTTCCCGAGTTTGGATTTGCTTTAACAAGAACTATTTGCTGGCTTTGATGTTAAAGGTCTTTATTCAAAATTGACTACCTCTAATGCTAAGTTCAGAGTGGAGATGTGTCAGTATAAGAGAGAAGAATCCCTTTTTGATTATATCACTGAAATACAGTATTTGGGAGAATGGTTATATTTGAAGGTCACTTGTTCATATTCTGTTGCCACAGTGACATCTGTTGGTAAGTGACTACTTCATGCTATTCTCGATGATTTCTGTTTGAAAGACATACTGAGCTTGATAAATAAATGGCAAGCAATAGGATATAATGGAACACATGAGGAAGCCATTTGGGGTAAAGCTAATTCAGTCTGAATTTGTTTTTCCAAAAGGGTCTGTCGCCTGCACTGTGTATCTGCTTTGCCATGTCCCAAAGAGAAGAGTAAATGCCCTTAAGATAAGAATGTAACTTCCCCCTCATTGGCATTTCCTTAAGGATAAGCATTTCTCCCTAGGCTAGGATTTGATTGTTGCAGTCATCCTGTGATCACCCAGCTCCAGACAACAGACGTGACACCAGCCATGCCCATTGAGACAACAGATCTGCTCCCCGCTGTGTCCATCAATAGCTGTTCTGGCAGGGCAATCTGGCAGGGCTGATCTCGTGGCTATTGTAAAAGGGACATTGCAATCACTTGCAATACATGCTCTTTGATGGTATATAACCGCTCTGTACACCCCACTTCTTCGGTGACCTTCCTTCCTTAGGGAAGGAAGGCCACAGGTCATGGTCCTCAAAAGTTGGCTCATAATAAACTCACCCCAATTTTGATTTATAGATTGATTATGGATTATTTACGTCGACAAGCTGAGGTGTAGGAAGCAGTAAAGGCACAGTGGTACTCGTGTTGCCCGATATAAAATCTTTCCTCCCTCTTTCCCTTCCCAGGATACCCACTCTTCATGGTGGCACCGACTTCCATGGTGTGATCATTCTTCTGATCACTACTTTCATTCCCTCTTACAATTACTCAACAAATATTTAAACACCTACTGTATGCCAGGCTTGGGATACACTAAGGAAAAATTTTTCTACAAAATCTCTGTCTTCACAGAACTTGTTTTTGTTGGCTAAGTGAGATAATGGATAAGTAGGCAGACAAGTGAATTACATAGTCTATCGTGTGATGATCTGTGTCAAGAAGAAGGTAAGCGACAGGCAATGGGGAGAGCTAGAGAGTGAGTGGGTTGCTACTTTAATTAGAGAGCACAGGGAGGCTGGAGCAAGGCCCAGAGGGAAGGGACAGAGCAGGAGGACATGCAGATATCCCAGGGCTGCAGAGATGCTGTGGAGGAATTATGACTCGGATGTTGTTGGGCAGCAAGAAGCCAGTGTGGCTGGAGCACAGTGAGCAAGAGGAGAAAGGCAGAGAAGGTTTGAGATGCCAGGGAGGGTGAGCAGATGAAAGAAGGCCCCTGGGCCCATCAAAATTGTTCTGTAAGTGAAATGAAAACTTTCAATGTCATTTAACTATACGTTATACAATTTAAGTAGTAAATACCTTTTGTTTTTCTATAGTCTTGTTAAGCACATCAACTAAAATGCTGCTAAATTGGGAATGTCTAAATTATCCCCAGGAGTGACTGCTGTATCTTGTCAGGCGTCTGGTCTGCACAGCAGTCGGGGGTGGGAGTGATGTGACAGTCAGGAGAGGAGCTCTAGTCTTCAGGTTGTCACAAACAGTTTGTGTTATGTTTCATCTGTAACATGCGAAGGACGGAAAAGATGAGTGGTTTCCACACTCCGATCCATGGAGCGCTGGATATTCCTGAAGGCTCTTGGTTTTTGTTTGTTTGTTTGTTTGTTTTTGTGAGGAAGATCGGTCCTGAGCTAACATCTATCACTCCTCCTCTTTTTGCTGAGAAAGACTGGCCCTGGGCTAACATCCATGCACATCTTCCTCCACTTTATATGGGATGTCACCACACCATGGCCTGACAAGCGGTGCGTCGGTGCGCGCCCAGGATCCGAACCGGTGAACCCTGGGCCGCTGCAGCAGAGCGCGCGCACTTAACCGCTTCCCCACCCAGCTGGCCCTGAAGGCTCTTTGTTTTTTTTCTTATGTTTATAAACTTCGATGCAAGCTTCACATAGAAGAGAGTGTCCCTTAGCTTTAAAAAGATTCCTGGACTTGGTCCTCACTTAGGTTTTCCAGTACGAAGAGTTTGCAGTCTCACAGACTCCCAAAGGACAGACAAAAGGAGCAAGATCCCTTTTTTCCGAGTGTCTCTTGTGACAGTGCTCATTGTCGCTCATTTAAACCAGAAGGTGATTTGTCAATAGTGAGATATAGCATTTGAGACCCCATCCTTAAAGATGGCTGAGTTGTCGTCCATCATTTTACAGACTTATTCTAAGTGAATAATATAAAAAGTGAATGTCTCAGCAGGTACTCTCTGACACAAAATAGAAACTAGGAATTGAGAAAAGTAATTATGATTGATGTCTGTCAATAAGGGCATAGGGCTAGTCTAATTCAAAAGTAATTAAAGGCATGAGTGTTAGTCACTGTACATATTAAATATATTGAAAAGTATTCATGTTCTCATAACACAGAATTATAACTGGAAGATAAACTGGATGTTTTTGGTACTTATGGTTAAAGATATATTTTATTTAGTTTTGTTTTCCGATTGAGGAAATGAGAAAATTTATTTTTTAATATATTGACTATCTTCTTCCTTTCCAACCTAGAATCTCAATCTGCTATTTTGGAAACTCTGAAAAATATGTTCAGATGCTGTTCAACAGGTAAGAAAATCTTGTTAGGATGTCAAATACTTTTCTCTCTTATTTATCATAAAATTGTGACAGACTCTCATTTATCTTCCTGTCTGCCCATCTGACTAGGCCACCTTGTTTCTCTAAGCCTGCAGGGGAATCCAGTCAGGTGGAAAGGGATATTTTCTTCCACTTAGACTTTGCAGAGAAAATCAGCCTTGAAGTGGAACTGAGCACATGCTTTTCAGAAGCTGCATCATTCTCTACCCAGCCAGAGCATTGGGCCTGACAACAGCTGGATCCAGTAGAAAACTGGACACTCTAGGAGATGTCATGTGCAGATGTGCCTGGCTGGACTAATAGTCACATGGATATGAGTTTTAAAAAAATCTCTCAGAGCTTTTCCAAAATCCAATAATATTCTTAAGTTGCTGTAGTAGATGAAACATTAGTTAGTGTCTTTTTAATTTCAACAGAAGCTTTTTTTTTTGTTACTAAAGAAGCCAAATTTCATGTCTTTTTTCTTGTTACCAAAATGGGCTTACTATTAAAAAAAAGAAAACTTCAAGAAAGGAAACACTCATATGGAATAGAAATTGTGAGTAGCAATTGCTACTTTTTTATATAAAATCATCTGTTTTATTTATTTACACTTTCTATCAACGGCGCTTTTGAAAATAACTTAGTATTAGAAATTACCAGTAAGAAGAGGGTGTGCGCCCTTGAGTGTGGTCCAGTAGAAGTCAGGTGACTCAGACCTGAGTTCTAGGCCCAGGTCTGTTTCTGGTTAGTGTGTGACAACGTACTTAGGCTCTCTGGAACGTAGTATTCCTTTCTGTAAAATTAAAGAATTGATGATTTTTGAGAACTTTCCCAAATATTAAATGACTTCTCTTATAAAAAGTAGAAAGATCCTTCTCAAACTTATAAATTATCAAAAATTTTTTGTGACCTTTCACGTACCAAGAACAACTGATGTCCCTTCAATTATATTGATTGAAAATAAAGATCATAAAAGTATATATTTGGTAATCTAATAAATGAATTAGCATAAAAATGAGCCAGGAAAAATTTTATGATCAATCAAGAAATTACATTATGAAAGTATTACTGTTTGTTACAGTATATAAAATTATGACTCTAAAATAGTATCTTTTTGCTGTCTGTAAGTTTATATTGTTACTCATATATCACTATTAACCCTATTATGTTTTACAAGAAATAAAATGTCTTGAAAGGAAAAAACAATAAAGCAGCAGCCCTGCATTACACATGAAAGTTGTGCTCCCCCTGGAGGGAAAATGAGGATACAACATTGGTCGAGTACTTCATTTTGTAACCCACTGGTGCCTTTCAAAAATATAGCTATTATTGTCATAGTAAAGATATTCTTAAGAATAGTGCCACAAAACTGGTTTTCCAGCTTCTTTTTGTCAGAGCTGAGACCTACATCAGGCTGGGGCACTTGAAGAGGCATGGGGGACTCAGCTGAGGGTGGTTTAATTACTGTAAGATGATTAGCCAATAGCAAATAAGACAGAGAACGATTAAAAAGAGGTAAAGGGAAATAAAGTTGGAAATAATTAAGAAAAATAGTGCCTTCAAAATATCCTCTCATTATTTTTATAGCTTTTTATTTATTTTATTTTATTTTTTTTGAGGCATGACGAGGATAGTATGTTAGATTTTTCTAAACCCTTATCTCCAGGGCATATATTACTGAGTTTTTCATTATAAATGATAATGCCAAAGAAAACCTGGACAAAAGTATTCTGTACTATCCACAAGGACAAAACATGTACAACATTGCTCTATATATTAAGAGTCGAGCTGTAATAGTCAAGATATATACTCATGTGTGTAAAATTATAATGATTTTCTAATTTTCTCGGGCTGTGAACCATGGTAAAATATACAGGAATAAGCAGGAAACCTGAAAAACTAGGTGATTTAAAAAACCTGATGTTACAGCTAGACCATTCATGGGTGAAATCAATTTCAATTTCACACTTCTCCTTTCCTTGTAGCCAGTGAAGTGTCTGGAAGACAGAAAACACATAAAATTAATTGAGAGTTAACAGTATTTGGAGGCAGTTGAGGTTAAGCATTCAACAATGATGTCCCTTACTTCAGGAGCCATTGAATTTTTGTCATAAGTTTACTTTATACACGGGTTCTCTTCTTAGATTATTTCTGTATGTTTCTTAGAAGAGAAACAGGGAAGGAGAATTAACTATCAATCTACTGTGCGCCAGTTCCTTTACTGTATTCCCTTATGCAATTCTTACAATAATCCTTTAAAGTAACTGTTATAATTCATATTTGATAAAGAAAACCATGTTTACAAAATTGATCAAGGGTAAGAGGGAAGATCTGAACATCAGTCCATTGGGTTCTGCCTCATATTCTCCCCACTGTGATAAAAATGGTGCTTCAACATGGGTTCTCACCATCTGGCTATTTATTACTGGCTCCTGCCAACAGCATTGGATGAGATGAGATGAGAAGTTATTTCCAAAGACATTCTATTATATTTAAACTGTACTATTTATGAGTCAGATGTCAAGACATGTTTTAGAGACATAGAGAGCAACTGATTAGTTCACCCACACATTATTAATGTTTACTATAACTTTCGTGTGCCACATCGTGTCAACTTTACCAACTTTAGTGCTTCACTGTTCTTTTTGAAAAAACTCAGAATGTCACTTTTCGTGTCAAACACCTTGCTGTTTTATTCTTATTCACTAGATGACAGTTCTGTATCTCTGTAAATTACCACTGCAGCAGGAAACGAGAGGTCTTAAGCCAGTTTGCTCTGCACAAATGATGGACATAGGAGGACTTCTGCTCCATCAAGGCTGCCTGTGTCATTCCGTGGCTGTAACGGGGATGTCCAGGACTGCTTAGTCAGAGGCACGAAGCAGAGTCAGAAAGCATCCTCTAAATTCTTCAGATGTGAGTTCAGGCACCTGTCCTCTCACCTGAGCACACTGGAGTTTATTGAATGTGTTCTGACTCTTACTCTCTCCCTGTAGTTAATAAGTCTGGGAGCTCCATAACTCTAGAAAAAACACAGGACTCATAAAGCCTTTTCTCAACTAAACAGAGTTGAGGGCTATGGTGTTGCCCGAGAGTCTCATGCTTAAAGAAATTACAGCTGGTGCTCAGGCGGAAGGCAAGTGTCAGCTACTCCTGGAGGGGTTTTATTGATGCTCCCATGGAATGAGCAAGTTTAAAAGAAAACCACATTGCTTAAACCTCACTAACTGATTGTTTTATTTTCAAGTAATATGCTCTGAAATCTGCTATGTCTAAAAAACCATTTCAGGCCGGCCCCATGGCTTAGTGGTTAAGTGCGTGCGGTCCGCTACTGACGGCCCGGGTTCGGATCCCGGGCGCACACGGATGCACTGCTTCTCCGGCCATGCTGTCGCCACGTCCCACATACAGCAATTAGAAGGATGTGCAAATATGACATACAACTATCTATTGGGGCTTTGAGGAAAAAAAGGAGGAAGATTGGCAATAGATCTTAGCTCAGAGTCAGTCTTCCTCAGCAAAAAGAGGAGGATTAGCACAGATGTTAGCTCAGGGCTGATCTTCCTGACACACACACACACACAAAAAAATTCAGTCTTTTTTCTTTGCTGTCTGTTTATTATCATTTTTACGAATGCTTTGATTTCACCATCTTCTTGGCACCACAACAGTAGCCATTGAGATGTTATTATAGATTCAGTTTTGAAATTTTATCATCTTATCTCTATTTCCTCTGCCATTTCTTAGTTTTAGTTCTTACTGCATCTTATGCTTGAAAATATTTGAAGCTTATAGTGTTTCTTATTTTCTCAACTTTTTATTATCTAAGGGCCCTCAACTATCACTTTTTTAAAAAAGGAAGTGAAATACATAACAGAACAATACACTGTAATAAATTGACCAATTATAAAATTAAGTTCAACCTGAAATCCCTCCCCACTTAACAGAGACCATCTTTCATAATTCACCATACTTTAGTTTGGGCAGGGTCAGTTTATCAATGATTTTTGGATGTTTTAAACCACACGAGATGAATACAATATGGTAAAATTGTTAATCTTGCAGAAGTTGTAGAATTTCCTGATGGTTAGAGAAGTTGATGGTGGAGAACCTGAATCATATGAAAAGTAGTTGATTAATTAACACCTGACAGAGTTTGTTAATTTGTTAAAGATGATGATAAGATATACATGCTGAAAAGATAACTTTGCATATCAGAGTATTGTGAGAGGCCACTGGGAAAATTCATAATGTTTTCAAATACTACAAAAAATGGCCATTTTTTCATAAAAAATGTCATACATGATGGCATCAAATACTTATGTCAGAAAATTTACAATGAAGAAAATTAACACTTGAGTCATTTTAATTCTAATAATTTGTTCATGCTTACTATTAGGTTACAAACAATTTTTAGAAATAAAGTGATAAATGATGTACTTGCTTAATTTTTAATTTTTTTAGGAAAAGACTTTTTCACATTTTAAAAAATATTTATTTGTATTTATTTTATGCTGAATTTATTCCTAGGCTCAAAGACTTTTTTTTAATTAACTAACACCAATTCTTTTCAAACTCTTTCAAAAAGTTGAAGAGGAGAGAATACTTCTAAAGTCATCCTATGGGGTTAATACTACACTGATATCAAAGCCAAAGACACTAAGAGAAAAGAAAACTATAGGTCAATATCTTTCATGAATATTGATACAAAAATTCTCAATAAAATAGTAACAAAGCAAATTCAGCAGCATATTGAAAGGATTATACATCATTTTTAAGTGGGATTTATTCCTGGAATACAAGGATGTTTCAATATATGAAAATGAATCAATGTAATTAACCACATTAACAGAATGAAGGAAAAAAAGTGATCACCTCAATGGATGCAGAAAAGGCGTTTGACAAAACTAAACATGCTTTCATGTTAAAAACACTAAAAAACCCTCAGAGTAAAAGGAAGCTACTTCAACATAATAAAAGCCATATACAGAAATCCACAGAGAACATCGAATTCAAGGGTGAAAGACTGAAATGTTTTTATCTAAGATCAGGAGAAAGGCAAGAAGGCCCACTTTCACCCTTCTATTCAACATGGTATTAGAAGTTCTAGCCAAAGCAATTAGATAAGAAAAAGAAAGAAATAGCATTCAAATTGGAAAGGAAGAAGTGATATTATATTTGTTTACACATAATATCTTATATGTTGAAACCCCTAAAAATTTCACAAAAAATTTTAGAACTAATAAATTATGCAGAGTAGTGGGACAGAAAATTAACTTGCAAAAATTAGTTGTTCTTCTATACATTAATAACAAGTAATCTGAAAAAGAAATTTAAAAACTTTACATTTTTATTTACAATAGCATCAAAAAGAGTAAAATACTTAAGAATCAACTTACTCATGGAGGTAAAAATCCCAATGATTTTTTTGCAAAAATAGAAAAATCTATCCTAAAATTCATATGGACTCTCAAGGGACCCTGAATAGCCATAACAATCTAGAAAAAGAACAAAGTTAGAGAACACACACTTCCTGATTTCAAAACTTACTACAAAGTAATCAAAACAGTGCAGTACTGGCATAAATACACACAATATACTAATGAAATATTAGAGAGAGCCCTGAAATAAACCTTTGCATATATGGTCAAATGATTTTTGACAAGGGTGCAAATATCATTCACTGGAGAAAGGATAAGTTTTTCAACAAATGGTGCTGGAAAACTGGATACCCACATGCAATAGAATGATGTTGGACACTTACCTTACACCATATACAAAAATTAACTCAAAATGGATCCAAGATATAAATGTTGGAGTTGAAGATATAAAATCCTTAGAAGAAAACACAGGGTAAAAGCTGCATGTCATTGGGTCCAAATGCCATTGCCAACAATGATTTCTTTACTATGACACCAAAGACATAAGCAACAAAAAAAATAACAAATTGCACTTCATCAAAATGAAACGTTTTCTGTATCACAAGATACTAGTAACAGAGTAAAAAGGTAATGCACAGAATGGTTGAAAAGATTTGCAAATCACATATCTGATAAGGGATTAATATCTAGCATATATAAAGAACTCCTACAACTCAACAATAAAAAAACAACCCAATTTAAAAATGCACAAAGGACTTGAATAGACATTTCTCCAAACAAGATATAAAATGGCCAGTAAACACATGAAAAGTTGTTCAACATCACTAAGTATCAGGAAAATGAAAAATAAAACCACAATGAGATACATGTTCACACCCATTAGCATAGTTACTATCACAAAATCAGAAAATAACAAGTGTTGGCAAGGATGTTGAGAAATTAGACCACTTGTGCAATGAAGGTGAGAACGTAAAACTGGAAAACAGTATGGCAGTTCCTTCAAAAATTAAAAATAGAATTCACCATATGACCTAGCAATTCCACTTATGGGTTCTGAAATAATAGAAAATATATTTATCAGTCTCTGCCTCCAGTTCCTGGCACAGAGCTCCTAAAACTTTGTAATTTCCTAAATGATAAGAACACTAGGAGCAACTATTATTCTAATATTTGTCTTTGACACCATTCCTGACACAGAGACCCTAAAACCCTTGTAATTTCCATTTTTTTTTTTTAGGAAAATCAGCCCTGAGCTTACATCTGTGATAATCCTCCTCTTTTTGCTGAGGAAGACCGGCTCTGAGCTAACATCTATTGCCAATCTTCCTCCTTTATTCTCCCCAAAGCCACAGTAGATAGTTGTATGTCATTCTTGCATATCCTTCTAGTTGCTGTATGTGAGATATGGCCTAAGCATGGCCGGAGAAATGGTGCATCGGTGCGTGCCCGGGATCTGAACCTGGGCCGCCAGTAGTGGAACGTGTGCACTTAACTGCTAAGCCACGGGGCCTACCTCCTTGTAATTTCCTAATTGATAAGAACACTAGGAGAAGCTTTTGTTCTATTGAGGCAACTCTGGGTGGGCTTCTGGATGGCTCCTTGATGGGGGCTGGTCACCAGGAAGACCAAGCCCTGATTAGAAGGTTCGAAATTTTGGCCCTACCCCTTATCTTGCAGAGAGGGGAGGGGGGCTGGAAACTGAGTTAATAATTAATCATGCTTATGTGACAGAGACTCCATTAAAATCCCAATAGAAGGAGGTTCAGAGAGCTTCCAGGTTGGCAATGACAAGGAGTGCTTGGAGAGTGGTGCACTTGGATATGGCATGAAAACTTTGTGCCCCTTCTCACATACCTTTCCCTATGCACCACTTCCATCGGCTGTTCTTGAGTCATATCCTCTTATAATAAACTGGTGATCTAGTAAATGTTTCTCTGAGTTTTGTGAGCCACTCTAGTAAATTAATCACACCCAATGAGGAGGTTGTGGGGACCTCTGGTTTATAGCCAGTCAGTCAGAAGTACAGGTAACAGCCTGGGCTTGTAACCGGCATCTGAAGTTGAGGTGAGGTAGGGTGGGTGTGCAGTCTTATAGGACTAAGCCCTCAACCTGTGGAATCTGATGTATCTCTGGGTTGACAGTATCAAATTGAGTTGAATTATCTGACGACTAGCTGGCATTCCAAGAATTGCTTGTTGGAGGTGTGGGGAACCCTCCCACGTGTGAAAAAATGAATCTCAGAACACCATTTATGAGCATACACCCAAAATGATTGAATGCAGAGGTATAAAGACATAAATGTACACCCATGTTCTTAACAGCATTATTCAAAATAGCCAGAAGCTGGAAGCAAACCAGGTGTCCATCAACAGATGAAATGACAAAAAACATGTGGTGTATACACACAGTGAAATATCATTCACCCTTAAAAAGGAAGAAATCCTGACACATGTTATGACAAGGAAGAACCTTGAGGACTTTATGCTAAGTGAAATAAAGCCATCCACAAAAGGAAAAATACTGTATGATTCCACTCATATAAGGTACTTAGAGAACTTAAATTCATAGGAATAGAAAGGAGAATGGTGTTTCCCAAAGGCAAGAGGAAGGGATAACAGGGAGTTGTTGCTTAATGAGCACAGAGTTTCAGTGCAAGGTGAAAATAGTTCTGTGGATCGTTCGAGGTTATGGCTACACAATAATGTGAATGTACTGCATGTCACTGAACTGTACACTTAAAATTGGTTAAAATGGTCAATTTTAGGTTATG